>NC_041058.1:29020550-29150550 GCF_900634775.1 Gouania willdenowi
TTTTGGTGGCGTGAGGTTTTTGTCCCCATGGCTCACACCCTCCTACCAGAGAGAAGCGTATGTTCAGATTAGGAGGGATCAGTTGCAATCTTACCTGCACGATTTAGCGTCCTGGAAGCGTACAGGTCCTGGAAACATGACAGATTGCAGCCATTCGCCTTCTCTGCAGCAGTGACTGCAGCGTACCATACAGTGATGGATAAAGTGAGGACTTTCTCAATGATTACAATGTACAAGTTCATAATCATTGTCCTGAGACGTTGAACTTCTTCAGCTGTTGAACATCCTCTGTTTTTACCCAGGAAGTGGTAAGAATTCCAAAATCTTCACTGGGTGCTCCCACAAGGTGATGGGGATGAGGGGGGTATGGTTCTTCCTGAAGTCCACAACCATCTCCACTGTTTGAAGAGCATTGATGTCCAGGTTGTTCTGGCTGCACCAGTTTACCAGATGGTTCATCTTTCACCTGTAATCAGAGTTCAATGAGGGTTGTGTCATTGTTAAACTAAAAAGCCTGTGCTGATGGTCTAGGAGTCGGATAAATGGTTGCCTCCCACTTTGTATGAAGAACAATTAATATGCAACTTTACCTTCTTACCACCAACCATTGTTGTGATTAAGGAATACTGTAGAATGTGTGTAAAATATAGGAGGAGGGTTGCACTTTACCCATGTTTTGTGCTCGTTCCCCTTGATGTCAGAGCAGGAACCACAACTCATTTCATGTGGGACAGCCCATGATGGCAGGTGCATTTATTCTATCAATTAAAAGAAGAGGAATGAAACAGTTGGAGGGCTTAATTACAGAGGAAGCGCAGCTTTGCCTTTTTTTAAATTTCAGCTTGTCTTTTTCCTTTTGGCTTTGGCTCAACTGACTGGCTCTGTGCCAGGGCCTGTTGTGCGACTTTGGGCACCGCTGCCAACGTAAGTTTGGCCTCCACACACTCCGTTCTCATGTGCCAGCATTGGGTTGGCTGGCATGTGGATGGAGGGCAACTGTGCTGTCGCCCCAATGCCCTGTGGGAGCCAGCACAAAGGGCAAGGGTGGTAATGCTTTCAGATCTGGTTAAGAGTGGGGTGACAGCTCTGTTACTTTAGAGGGCGGTGTGGAGAAGAGGGGGTGTGGGTGGGCTCAAAGGGGCATCTGTTCATCTGTTTACCTTCTAACACACTGGCATCAAACACAAACCGGCATATAAACACATCACCAAGGAGACTGCTGTACTAACCAAAGGTAAAGTTGTGTTTTCAAAAACATCATTTTTCCTCTTCAGTGGATTTGTTCATCTAAAGTGTCAAAATCGAGTATACTGTATATGAAAACGGTGCTGTGGTGGTTAACTTGGCCTCAAAGTTAAAGGTGGCAGATTAGTATTTCACATCATTAAAGCTCTTTTTAGCCCATGGATTGAAAAGCTAATTGTACTATATAATTCCACACTTTTTTTTAACCAATGCATCAAGCTAATTTCATCATTTGCTCGCAATAAACTGATGAACGTGACAAAGTAAAAATGCACAGATGCTGATTTATGCAGCTTCTACATTAACACTCATCAGCTATAGAATTATCATTTTTGAATAATAAAAACCCTGACTGCTTCTCCTCAAAAGGCTTATTTTATTGTCAGTGATTATTGTCTTACAAAATATCAGCAGAGGTGAAAGTAAAAAATTACATGTAGTCGGTCACGTTACTGTATATGAGTTGCTTTTATGGGTACTTGTACTTTTTTGAGTATATTTCTAAATCACAACTTTTACTTGTACTTCAAGAACGTTTTAAAAAACTAAAGTAATTTGTTTCATTTCAAAACCAAACTGTTACTGAGTTTTGTTTTAAAATAATCAACAGACATTGTGAAACTACAAAAAAGAAATGACCAGACAACATGACCGACCAACCAGAATAAACGTAATGCACTGTGCCCAAATAGCATTGAATGTCGGTTATTTTCTCAGTTTTAAAGTTAATAAATGTCGCTATACTTCGAGCCTTTGAAATTTTTTTATTCTAAATGTAATTGATTGGTGTTATTTTATTTTTAGAAAAAGTTGTACATTTTGACAAACCTTTTCTTTTATAGAGAAGCCTTTGTGGAAAATAAATTAGGTTCCAATTGTGCATGATTTGGTCTCTTCTTTTTTAAGTTTATACAAGAGATGTTTACTGTATGTAAGGGAACCGTGGCTATTACCAAAAATAAACGTGGGGGGTGAAAGAAACTCGTAACTTTTACTTTGAGAATTATTTAATTGAGCTACTTTTTACTTTTACTTGAGTATATTATGCATGACTTACTTGTACTCGTACTTGAGTACAATTTTCAATGAATTTACAGTACTTAAAAAAATTTATCACATTAATGAAAAAGAAATATGAATGTCTAGTGATGACACCTACCAAATTGGTAGGTAGGAGACGCACTAACGAGCTATGAGATTTAGTGTGACACGTTGAAAAATAGGTGCTTATTTATGTACAGACCATAGCAGAAGTCACATGTCCAATATCAAGTTGTCAAAGATTGAGCAGCATGAAACTGTCAAAAAAAAAGTCATGTACTGTATTGGTGACACAGCAGGCTAATTACACAAATTTTCTCTTTTTTGTTTCTGATGAACATGTGCTTGTGTTTTTGTATGGCTTGTTGTTAATCTTTAGATGCATTCCAGGGCTTTACCAGCATGTTGCTGGGCACAGGTGTGGCAAAGTGGGCAACAGTACTGACTAATGACTACAGCCATATCCATTACAATCCTAAACCCAAAAGTGTGCGCAGGGTACTCTGCCCTTTCATCTCCCTCGATATTTCACTCTTGCTAAATCCTGCAACTGGGCTCAGGTCCAGAGGCCTCGCAGCCGGTGCTCCATCTCTGCTAGGGGGAGAAATGAAGCTGGACGGGCCTCTCAGGATGCTCTAATATCTGCAGTAATTGTGAGATATGATGAAACATGGAAAGATGACAGGGGGTCAGGCCTGTCAGCAGTCAAAGTCCTCAGGCAGATTTTTTTTTTACACTTGCTTTTTGTTCTTCCATCAATAATGAGAAATTACATTTTCACACCAGTCGCTTTATATCGTCCATCTCAACCAGCCATATCAGAACATTGCAATGTCTGTAGCGAACCCAGCCAGACAATGGTGAAGCTTACTGATGTTTTAGAGTCTTTATTTATGATCAGCCTTAATCCTTATTGTAATCATAAATGTCGTTTCTCCATGAAACACCATAGAATCTCCATCAAACACCATAAGAGCTACAGGACAAATGAACAGCATTTAGCTCTGGAACATGAAGTCTAGTTTTGTTGAAAATAAAATAGTTTAATTCCCGCCCCTCAAATCGATTGACAGTTCAGTTCTGAAGCGTGACCCAGGAAACTCAGACCGATTGTTTACTGCTGCTGCAAGTGGCATCATGTCTAAACAACCAAACTAATGATCTGGTGACCAGGGAAGAAAAAAACAGAAAGAAGACAAAACATGGAAAAACCAGAGGTAAGCCAGTGTTTGAAGATCCATTACAATTTATTAATCCATGATAGTCAAACAAGCTAGCAGAGTGACCTTGCTAAGGTATGTCAGCAGCTGGTAGCACCAGCTGCTGACATTATTTAGCAAATAAAAACAGGTAAAATATTAGCTTAACAAAAACATTTATTGCATGGTAACAGCGGTATATCAATTTATTTCACTGTAGTTTAACGTCATTTTAGGAGAACTATGTATTATTATGTACAGTACATGCACTGGCGGCTGCTGGTCTTTCATGCAGGGGAAGCTCATTTTCTGCCTACTTCAGAAAATGTTTATTTAAATGTGAATTCTAGTAGAATTCACATTTTGTTGTCAACAACTATTTGTAGATTATCACACACACACGCGCGCAGCTGCTGCGCGCTGGAGTGTGAGTGTTTGGTCAAAAGTCTCACAACACAAGCAGTAACAGTCTCCACAAACACCAAAAACAGACACTAGGTTTGTCAGAAGTTAATTCGCTATGAGAGGATCAGCAAAGTCTCCGTGTCAACACAGAGCAACGGACTGAAATATTTGAAAAACCCGCCTGTGTGCTTACAACGTCATACTCTCTGATTGGCTCATTTCGCTGTCAATCAAAATTAAATTAGCCTGAGACAGATCATCCAATCATCATCCATTATTCCAGCGTCCGGAACAGACAGATCCAGCCCACTGCTCCATAGACCTCCTGTGAAGCCCGGCGTCCGATGGGCGGGACTAAGTGCGTCATAACCGAGCATTTATCCAATGAGCGTCTAGTTTGACTGCAGTGGATCAACCCCTAAACCCTCTCCCATTGACTTCAATTGAAGCTGAACTTCACCACTGTTTATTAACACTGTGACGCTGCGGTAATGAATGAAGAACGTCACGCTGTCACTGTCAGTTTCCTGTTATAAGAAGCTGATTCTGAACTAAACATACATGTGTTCTGTCATATATTTAGTCAATGAAATGTACACAACACTACATATTTGACCACTGATTTTAGGGGAAGCTGAGGTTCCCTTGTAGTCTTAAAGCATCCGCCACTGAGTACATGTAAGGAGTGATGTCACAGTTTGTGTTATATACAGGGGGCCTTATTTATTATATATATATATATACACACATATATATGTATGTATAAATGACTTGACATAATCTATAGATACATACTTACATAATATAGATGCATAAATTATTAAGAAGAACGTTAATATTTCTAATTTAGCCGAGATCTTTTTACTTTTTACAAAACTGTATTCTATATGTAAACTTGTGTTTTATTAGTATTCTGTGTAAATCTGCTTCATAAATAATAAATAACTTTCATCTACTTTTATCTGCTTTGTGCTACATCTTAAATTTGTACAGCTTTTTATTTTCTTTTTATAAATATCTATCTATTTATCAATTTCTAATCACATCATGCATTTGATTGATAAACTAGCTAGTGGGTTTACATTCTGTTTTCCCCCTTCATTTCACTGAGGAAATGTGACGATGTCGTCGATGACTTCACTGGCAGGAAAACCGGGAGAATAAACTTGTAAGGCTGGACTGAGGGATGAATAGAATGAATGGGGCTTTTTTTTTATAGCTTGTATTGGTTGAAGTTGCTTTATAAATCACCACCAGAAAATGACACTATTTTTACTAAATAGTTCTTGGTGCAATACCTCTGTGAACTGCAGTTATTTAAATTGATGTGTGTTCTTTACTGCAATTTCAGTGTCATGTTAAATCTGGAAGTTTTGCATCTTTTCACAAAATGTGAATGTCAATAGTGAAACATTTTAGTCATAAGTAATAAAAAGATTAAAAAGAATACTTGATGAGCCAACCCACCACTATCTATCGTTTATCTGTATCTTGTTTTTTTGCAATGCCTTACTCTAATAGTATTAAAAATTAGTATTTTGAACATATTACTAAGATATTTAAATTGGCTTTTATTTACTTGTTTGTGTTCTTGTGTATGTGAAACCCTTTTATCCAAATTAAATAAAATGGCAAAAAAGTAATTTTGCTCATGTTTTCTCATTATGTAAAGTGTCTTTGTGGATATGGTGAAGACCACTATGGAAGTGTTAGACATGATTATGATGATAATAATATAACAATGCTGTAAATATCAATTACTTGGTATAAAAAAAAAAAAGCATATAAGGGGGCGCCAAAAGTAAATCTCGCCTAAGGCGCCAAAAAGGGTAGGGCCGACACTGAGCTCCGCCTACTATACATAGTCATTAGACACTAAATGGATTAAGGGCACATTGCGACGTGCAGCAGACGCGCATTCTTGATTCCCTAGGTTTTGTACGGCTTATTAGCGGGTGGATTGACGTTTGCACACTTTTTTGTCACAGCTCAAAGGTGCTGACCCAAAAAGTGACTCAAGACAGAAGGCAAGGTGAGTGCAATTTATTGTCCAAACTCTTCAAAAAATCCACAAGCAGAGTAGGCCAGGTACAAAACAGGAACACAGTTCAGAGCGTCTAGAAGACTGACAATCTGGCGAAGACTGGCTGGAGCACAGGGCTTTTGTCAGCTGGATGAGGTAATTGAAGCCAGGTGTGCTCATCAGCAGCAACTCCAGGTAATCTCCGCCCACACCGGGAGAGGGGAGTGGACACACAGAAGGGCCATGACAGTACCCCTCCCCTTAACGGGCGACTCCCGACGCCCTACCAGGCTTGTCCGGAAAAGCCCTATAGAAGTCCCGAAGCAGAGAGGCACCCAAAATGTTGCGACGAGGGACCCAGGACCGCTCCTCCGGGCCATAACCCTCCCAGTCCACGAGATACTGGAAACCTCTCCCGCGGCGGCGCACATCCAGGACCCGACGTACGGTGAAAGCCGGATGGTCATCCACCAGCAGGGTGGGTGGAGGGGGATCGGCCGGAGTGCTCAGAGGACTGGTAGTAACTGGCTTGAGTAAGGATACGTGAAAGGATGGATGAACCTTTAAAGATGGCGGCAACTTGAGGCGGACCACAGATGAGTTGATGATTTTGACAATGACAAATGGACCAACATATTTAGGAGCCAATTTGCGAGAGTCTACCTGAAGAGGAAGGTCCCGAGACGACAACCACACTTTCTGTCCGGTTTGGTACATAGGACCCTGTCTCCGATGTCTGTCGGCCATCTTACAATTTTGTGCTTCAGTACTGGCAAAAGGCTCTCCATACTTGAGATGTAAATTGAGGCCCTCTATCAGAGACTATGTCACTAGGAATCCCATGAAGTCGGAATACATGTTGTACTAGAAGACTGGCAGTCTCTGTAGCAGTTGGCAACTTAGGGAGTGGCAAGTAATGCACAGCTTTAGAGAAACGGTCCACAATGGTGAGTATAGTAGTGTTCCCTGCAGAAGGAAGCAGCCCCGTTACAAAATCAACAGCGATGTGTGACCTATTCTGGGAATAGGGAGAGGGTGGAGGAGTCCGGCTGGTGACTGATGGCTGGATTTTCTACGGGCACAAACAGAGCAAGAGGACATAAACACACGTGTATCCTTAACCATAGAGGGCCACCAGAACCGCTGTTTGATGAATGCTAGAGTCCTAAAAACTCCAGGATGGCATGTAAGTTTTGAGGAGTGTGCACACTGCAAGACTTCAGAGCGAGCAGATTCAGGAACAAACAAACAATCTTGCGGGCCATTACCTGGATCTGGTTGAGACTGTTGAGCATCTCTGACTATCTTTTCTATCTCCCAGTGTACAGCTCCAACTAAACGTGGGATCTCCAGAAACTCTGGTTCATCCTCGAGGCAGGAAAGTGGCAAAATGGGTTCAGGCTGAATTTGAAGCTCCGAAGAAGTCTGACGGGACAAGGCATCTGGCTTGACATTACGGGAGCCCGGGCAATAGGTTAAAGTAAAATTAAACCTCCCAAGAAACAGTGCCCATCTAGCCTGACGGGAATTGAGTCTCTTTGCAGAACGGAGGTAAGAAAGATTTTTATGATCTGTCCAAATGATGAAGGGGTGCTCAGTACCTTCAAGCCAATGTCTCCAATCCTGAAGAGCGAGCACAACAGCCAGCAGTTCCCTGTTGCCGATGTCATAGTTCTTCTCCGCAGGAGACAGCCTACGAGAAAAAAAAGCACAAAGGTGCAGTCTGTGGTCCTCAGGAGATCGTTGAGACAGGACAGCTCCAACTCCTGTGTCAGATGCATCGACCTCCACAATGAACTGCCGAGAGGGATCTGGATGAGATAGAACAGGTGCAGAAATAAAGAGCTTCTTAAGAATGGAGAAAGCAGTTTCAGCTTCTGGAGACCACTTAAAAGGAAGGGAGGTGGACGTGAGTCGGGTCAAAGGTGCCGCTTTCCTACTGTAGTCCTTGATGAAGCGTCGGTAAAAATTTGCAAATCCTAGGAATCGTTGGAGTTGTTTGCATGTTTCTGGGGTGGGCCAATCCCCCACTGCTTTCACTTTCTCAGGATCTGCTTTAATCTGTCCCTGCTCAATCACAAAACCCAAAAAGTTAACAGAAGGCGAATGAAATTGACATTTCTCCGCTTTGACAAAAAGCTTGTTATCCAGGAGACGCTGTAACACAAGACGGACATGTTGGATGTGTTGGGAAAGGCCATTTGAAAAAATCAGTATATCATCCAGATACACAAAAATGAACTTGTTTAGCATGTCTCTAAGAACATCGTTGACTAATGTCTGAAAAACAGCTGGGGCATTGGTGAGACCAAAAGGCATAACAAGATATTCAAAATGACCTAACGGGGTGTTAAAGGTGGTCTTCCATTCATCACCTTGACGAACACGGACCAGATGGTAAGCGTTACGTAGATCCAACTTGGTGAAAATTGTAGCCTTTTGTAGAGGCTCAAAAGCAGAGTCGATAAGAGGCAGAGGATATTTGTTTTTAACAGTAATATCGTTAAGCCCACGATAATCAATGCAGGGGCGTAACGTCTTGTCTCTCTTGTCAACAAAGAAAAATCCTGCTCCAAAGGGGAAGAAGAGGGACGAATCAAGCCTGCTGCCAGAGAGTCTTTAATATAAAGTTCCATAGTCTCCCTTTCAGGACGAGATAATTTGTACAAGCGAGAAGATGGCAGAGGGGCTCCAGGAAGGAGATTGATTGCGCAATCGTAAGGGCGATGTGGGGGAAGGGACAGCGCTCTCTGTTTACTAAAAACTTCTGCCAGATCATGGTAATCCTTGGGAACCAAACTCAGATCGGGGGAGGGCGAGGCGGTGGCTTAGGGGAGTCTTCTGGAGTAATGGCAGATTGAAGGCAGTTTGTGTGACAAAATACACTCCAACTCACAATCTTGTTCACTGACCAGTCAATGTGGGGGTTATGGCGTTTAAGCCATGGAAGACCCAGAACTATAGGAACATGTGGGGATGAAATAACAAGCAATTGAATTTGTTCCTTGTGATTAGTCCCCTGTATTAGCAGTGTGAGAGGGATAGTACGGTGTGTTATTTTGGCCAAATGTTCTCCATTTAATGCATTAACATCCCTAGGTGGGTCAAAGGGCTCCATGGGGATTTGAGCTTGCTGGGCTATAGCAGAATCAATAAAATTGTCATCGGCCCCAGAATCAAGAGAAAATAGAGGAATGGACTTACAATGCCAGATAATGGAGGACTGGAGTTGGAGCCGATCAGAGCAAGGAGATTGGGGAGAGGATGTATGGCTCACCAGGGCCTCTCCACTCACTGATGAGCCCTTTCTTTTGGCCGTAGTGGACAAGAGCTGATGAAGTGTCCCTCTTGACCACAATACATGCACAAGCCTGACCTTTGGCAGCGGAGGCATTCAGCGGCTGAAAGATTGGCTCTACCCAATTGCATGGGTTCGTCTGCAGGCATAGGATCTGGAGGACTGGAAAAAACAGGAGAACTGGTTGAGGCAGTAGGCAACAATGAAGAAAATTGGGAAGAGCTTGGAACCCGTGGAGCTGACTGGCGAGAGCTTCTCTCACGGCGTCTCTCCCTGAGCCTATTGTCTAAGCGAGTGGAAAGTGAGATGAGATCCTCGAGACAGTTTGTATCATCTCGGGCAGCTAACTCGTCTTTAACACTGTCGGTTAACCCTCTTGAAAAAGCTGCTTGAAGGGCTGTATCATCCCACCCACTCTCGGCGGCCAAGATCTTAAAGTCCACAGCATATTGGGCCACAGAGGAGGAGCCTTGACTTAGCATTAGCAAACGTTTCGCTGCTTCCTTCCCCTTCAAAGGATGATCAAAAAGTCTCTTCATCTCCTTAGTGGAAGCAGCAAAAGTCAGGAAAATGTCTGATTGGCTTTCCCAACATGCAGTAGCCCACTGGGAGGCTTTACCCGTCAGTAGACTTATGACAAAAGCAATACGGGACTTATCTGAGGTGTAGGCAGAAGGCTGGAGATCAAACACCAGGGAGCACTGGAGAAGGAAACGTCCACAAGCACCCAGGTCCCCAGAGTATCGTTCAGGAGTAGGAATGTGAGGCTCTCGGTTGGTGGGCTGATGGAGGTTGAACCAGGGCTTGAGGTGAAGGAGCAGCAGCTGCAAGTTGAGTGGAGAGCTGGTCCACCTGATTACCAAGCTGGGCAACATTAGCAGTCAACTCTGTCAGCGTCTGTGTGATCTCTCGTAGCATTGTATCATGCTGGCCAATCAAGGCTCCCTGGGAACCCAGCGCATGTTTGAGGGAGTCCAAGTCTCTTGGGTCCATTGGCCAGATTGTTCTGTCACAGCTCAAAGGTGCTGACCCAAAAAGTGACTCAAGACAGAAGGCAAGGTGAGTGCAATTTATTGTCCAAACTCTTCAAAAAATCCAGAAGCAGAGTAGGCCAGGTACAAAACAGGAACACAGTTCAGAGCGTCTAGAAGACTGACAATCTAGCAAAGACTGGCTGGAGCACAGGGCTTTTGTCAGCTGGATGAGGTAATTGAAGCCAGGTGTGCTCATCAGCAGCAACTCCAGGTAATCTCCGCCCACACCGGGAGAGGGGAGTGGACACACAGAAGGGCCATGACACTTTTTAATACCCCTAAACCTTTAGTGAATCCGCTCCCCAATCCATTCATACTATCTAATGTAAACTCATGATACACTAATTTTGATGTCAAACTTAGTATTAATATTAAGTTAGTATTTTGAACATTTCGAACACAGCCAATGTTATTTTGTGTTTTTTTTCTATTTTGTTATTTAATTTACACAACAAAAGGCAATGTCTTCACACCTTACAGTGCAGTTGTATTTTTTTTTATTAAATTATTAGACAACCAGAAATAAATTTGGGGGATAACAACTCTTTGGATGCCATTATTGGCTTTCATTCCAATTTAATTTTTTTTACCTTTTATTTCTTATTTTTCACAGCTTTTTTTCTTTCATTTTATAATATTTACTAATGTTGTAACAGTGTTAACCCGTAAGGACTTAGATTGAATTGCTCATGCAGACTGACCAGAAGGAAGCAGCTCAGTGTGTGTTGCAAGTAGAGATACAGTATGTTAACCAGACATAGTGACACTGCAGCAGTCATGAATAATATACAAAGCACATCATAGGCAATACTGCACACACAATGCAGTCGCCCCTCACACTCTTCTCTACCTCCACCCTGTCCTGCTTCCCATAAATAATGCATTATAAAGAGGAAAAGCTTGTTTACTTGTGGTTTGCACATTTCTTCTAAGGCAAATTATTCCTCTCTGTTAGATTGATGGGTCAACATACGGTGAGGAGGAGCCTTCTTTTGAAAACCATCTATTGTGTGTGTGCGTGTGCGTGCGTGTGTGTGCATGTGGTCTGTGCATACGTGTGAGTGTTGTTTAAAGAAAAAAGTAGCACAAATATCCAAGACAGTGGGGTTTTTTTTGTTTTTGTTTTTTACAAGAAAGTGGTGTTTCAGTGAAGACAGAAACAGTGGAGGCTGTCAAAGTTACTCTCCAACCAAGTGCACTCATGGTGGCTCATCATCGTCCAGAATGTGACAGAAACACCCACACAGTCACACTGGACTGTGGGTGTAATGATCAGTACGCTGGTGTTTGTTTCCTCTTTAAGGAAAACATATTTTTTCCTTTCCAGATATCAGACTTTCACAAACTACAGTAAAAACTCTGGTTAGGCAAAGACATGTTCAAACCATTTGCACCATTTTGTTGCTCAAGGAAAGTGTTGACAGCAAGCAAAACACAACTTCCCCAGGAACTTAAAATGTGTTCAGAAAAGACAATTAGAGCCACCATCTCTAGATGGAAACAGGAGTCTAATGAAGAGGCTGAGACAGAGCATTGCTGACCCTCCACGACCCACACATGAAAGAGATGCAGTCGGCAAAATCCCTACAAAGCTTTGTCCCAGTGGCTTTGAAGTGACATGCAGAAAACTTGCCATATGGCGTGATCATCATTTCTTTTTCTTTTTTTTTACTTCTTCCTCATATTCTCTAAATCAATGCTTCTGCAGGAACTTGTGTTTTCCTATTCCCATCACCTGCAAATCACAAGCGCTGCAGGTGTGTATCTCTGCTTTTTGAGTTTGACATTAAAAACACAAAGTCTCATTTATCATGTGGATTAAAACATGGCTTGACTCCTTATTTTGCTCTCACTTAGTTTTTTTGGTAAAAACACAGCAGCTGGACGTTGCTAAGTTGGAGGAGACCTGACCGTCCTCATCCTCATCCTTACGTGCTGTGTGACACGAGTTTAGTTCGTGCTGTGAGTCACGTAAAGTTGTGGCGCTTCCTGGTGGTGACTGCAAAGCATTGCATTTTAATTGAGTTATCACACACTTAACCATAACCCTAGTTCCATAATCTAACCATAACACAAAACTGTGAATGAATTGTTGTAATTAGACGCAGGAAATCACTTCCAATTGAAACACACTGAGTTTGAAAGTCTTGTCCGCAGTACAAAAAGAATGCCTAAGTCGAAAAGTGAAAGTATTATTTTCGTAACAGGGTAATGTTTCCCCCGGGTAACTCCAGTCCTCAGAGATAAAGTCAGCTTTCATTGCTTATGGAAGTGCTGTTGTCACATGTTAACACCACATGCACAGTGCTTTTGTCTAAATGATTAGCTGAGTCCCACGAATCCGCTCCAATCACCACTTTCAGTTCCAGACCCTGCACCACATTAATAGCACAGCAGCTTATAGCTAACATTTAACAATAGCTACTGTAACTTTGTTGCTAATTTGTCTAGATCAGTGGTTCTTAAACTTTTTTGGCTCCAGTAGCTCTTTCTCTTACTTTTGAATCCCTTTTGTCCGAAAAGAACATTTTGCTCGGAATTCTGTGAAAAAATTATTTTAGAGCATAATGATGCAATTAATGCGCAATAGCGCACATTTTAAAGAATCTCATTTTGTAAATAAGTGGAATGAAACAGTATTTAGTATTTAGATTTATTTCTTTTGTTTTTTAATTTTACAGTAATTTCCTGCATGATGTGGAACGAAGACTGACTTCAGTTCATGTTCTCATCAAAATATTTATTATCATTTTTTTCTGTTTTTGTGTCATTTTGTGTGTTGTTGGTATTATTAAAATCATTCTCTCTGCGTTTTGTTTGGGTGTTGTTTGGTTGTTTCTCTTGTCTCTTGTATGTTTCTCTGTTATTTTTGTGTATTTTGTAGTGATCTTGTGTATTTGTCTCTCATTTGTTGTCTCTTTTTGGTGTCATTTTGTGTATTTTCTTGTTGTTTTGTCTGTTTTTTTTATTATTCTGTATATTTTCTATTATTTTGTGTGTTTTTGGTTTTGTTTTGTGAGCTGCTGGTAATATTTTGTATAATTATCTTTTTTATAACTAAAAATAAACATTATAAAACCCCACATTTTTAATTTGTTAATTTTCCTCTCTCTCTTTCTCTCTCAAGTACTCCCTGTAGTGCCATCACATACCCCTAAGGGTACAGGCAGTAAGGAGCACAAACCCCTGCTCATGCCCTCCAGTATTTCTCTCGACACTGGAATGCTCTGCTCTGTAGTGATCAAACATTTTTTGTCACAAATGAATCCAGAAAAAAAAACAAAACCCAAAAAAGCAATTAAAACATATTCCGTTTTGAAGAACTTCTACAACAAAATGGATGCCAGGCTAGAGTTACCGGTTTTCTTGAACACATTTTGAATCCAAACAAAACCATGAGGAATTAACAACTAAACAAAATCCTTTGGGAATGTCGACAAAAAAGGAAAAAAGCCAGGCCGAACACAAAACTGAGCATGGCAACCAAGCCAATAAACTGCTCAAAGTATGAAGAGAAAATAAAAATCAAGTGACAGGTGATTTCACGAGCTCCAGCAACCCACAACCCTAACTAGCACCTGCATGCATGGATTAGCAGGGGAAAAAAAACAAAAATCCTGATTTTGAGGAAACGAAAAGCCTGTTTTTTTTATTCACATTTTTGTGTTCATATTTGTTTGCTGGGCATTAGTAGGGAGACATCTATGGGTATCTGCCATTAACAATTACCAGAGGAAGATCAGTAATAAAACCAAAATGTTGCTACTTGAGTGTAAGTGAGATAGTGTGTATGGTTTTTTTGACATTTCCTGATGGATGCATTGCACGTGTGTATTTTCAAAAGTGTCTTGACACATTCCTTAAAACGTGTTAGCAATCTTGTGTGAAAAAGCGTATCTGTGTGTCACGTACGCCGGCGGTCACAGGTGAGTGTCATGTGTGATGATCATTATTGCCATACACCTGCTCCGCTCTCGCAATTAACTTTGCCGATGCAAATGAGTCTTATTGCATCACTGAGGCCTCGCCTCCTCCCCAACAGACAAGATGATGTTCATCTGGTGGATCTAATTAAGATAATGAGAGAGTGAGGCAGAGAAGGATGGATGGACGGACACATGAGAGGGCCAGCAAGAGAAGGCAGCGAAGAAGGAGAGATGGAATGTCATGTAGGTTGAAGAACATGAAGAGAGACAATAACTTCAAGCTTTTGTGTGATGGTATATTTCACATTTAAAAAAAACATGCAACTCATTTTCAATGATATTCTAAATCTATTGATAGTAAAATAAAGTGGAAAAAAATTCCAATGTTAATTTAAGAGAACAGGTGAATAATTTTGAATTTTGTACATTAAAAAAGCAGATCTTATTTTCTAATTACTATTTATAAGAAACATTATTCTTATTACTAATTTCTGTTATTATTCACAGTCTGAAATGCACCCAGGCCTCTGCATTTTCTTTAGAGTCAATTACAAAGCAAATGGCTGCAGACTCCACAGACAGACAGCTGTCATTGCTTATAGAAGTGCAGTGTTCACATGTTAATGCCACATAATACGGAGCACTTTTGTCTTCTATGGGTAAATGATAAGCTCCAGTGGCGGCTGATGCATTTTTCTCCAGGGGGTCAACAACTCAGGGTTTGTGTAGCTTTGAACAAATAAGTAAGGAAAATCACAAAACTGCTTTCAAACTAACCAAATGTAATGGTACAAAACCCATAAACAAGCAAGAACAAATGTAGTATTTACAATAGAGTGAGTGAGTATGTGTCAGCGTTATTATACCTCTTTAAATTAAATTTGTTTTTATCTTAGTTTTAGTTAGTTTAACAAATAATTAAATTAAAAAAGGGTGACAAAGGAATGGTACTTGAACATACACAATTTAAGACCTGACAAAATATAATTTAAGACCTAATTTAAAAAATATGGACATATTCAATATTTGAAATCATCTTTTTTAGGTTGTTTCTAGTTTGTTCATGCTTTTTTGCCTTTTCTGAAAAGGGCTTTAAATGGGTCATACCTGTCTTTATCCATGCTGGGTTTGATTCTGACATTTGAAAAAGGAGGCAGGGAAAGCAGAATTATTTGATTTATTTTTCTCCATTTTGCTTCTCTCTTCCTATCATCCCACAGCTTCACCTGTCAATTAGACACTTTATGACAGACGACTGTGACGTCGACCCCTACCATGGTGGGAGGGTGGAGTCCGTGTGTCATTCGTTCATTCATTTTTCATTATGTAACAAAAAAAAACACTCATTATTTGATATTTGTTTCCAAAACCAAAATGAAAAAGCCGTTAGCGTTGGATGAGAGTACACTTCACAGGCCAACACTGTCACAGTGAGATATGGGGGGCATTGTGGGGTAAGGAGGATCAGGGGGCTAGAATGGCCTTGCTGAACCTTGAGCATGAACTTTATTACTGTTCTAAAATGTTGTTATTTTCATGAGATTTGAATCTAGAATAACACCATTTGATCCACAGTCTTTGCCAAATTATAATTTAAACATAACCGATTTCCTGTAGCGGATTTGGTTACTGAAGAAATCACAGAGCAACGGATACGTATTTATGCAGGGAGTGGATACAAATATCGCACCTCTAATGTTGTTGTGAATTGTTTGCTTCAGCCGATCTGTCCTCTACCTCTCTTTTCTTTCTGTCAGCCTCCGCTGGGTTTAATCGGACTAGCTGCTGTGGTGACTGATTGACTAGTGAATGAGCTGTTTATTGGATGCGAGAGAAACAAATTGCAATTTGATGTGTTACCCGAGTTGTCTAATGAAAGTCAGGATGAAGTATATGATTCTCTGCTCCGGCCCTCCATTCACAGCATGGGCTCAATCCAAAACAAGATGGAACTCTGCCAGGGCAATCTCAAATATGCAGGCACACCAGCCAGCAGCCAAAAACTCTCTGTGCATACATGTGAAAACACAGAAACAGTGTCACGTACATATTTCACTCTCACATATACTCAATTTGATTTAAATGTTTTGTACATTACACACTCCTTATATTACCTAAAATACAAATAACCAAGCCAAATTAATAGTTTCTGTCAGAACACAGTCTAATCATCTAGTGTACATGAGTGAATAAGGGGCAGATTTACTAAAAGTTTACAGCTGTAGAAACATGTGCCAACATCACTACACACACTAATAATTGTATTTGTCAATTGAAAATTGACAAATACATTGTTATCGTAGAGTTCTTATTATTTTTCTTCCGCAACTCCTTTGTCGCAGAACTCCTCCTAGGCTATTAATGCTAGGCTATTTTTTGGAGCCAAAATGTCATGGTCAAGTTCAAGATTGCGTCAAGTGTAAAAAAAACCAAAATTTTCTATATCTCTATGAATATTTATTGTAAGTTTGATGCTAACATATATGAGAAGCTCATCTGAAGTGGAGTATTTTATTTAATTGGATTGATGTTGTGCCATCGACCAGTAAAAAGATATGTAGGGGTCAAAGTTCATGACTTCACAAAAAGAAAAAAAGTTACCTTTTTCCCTATAACTTTGCTACAAATTGAGATACAGTGCTCAGACTGGTACCATTGTACAACGTTTCATATGACCTTGACCTTTGCTCAAGGTCATATTTAAGATCAAGGTCAGTATTATATTTTTCCTGCATTATTACTTTCAATTTAATTTGTAAAAAGAAAAAACTCAGAACAAATCCAGATACAGGTTGTCATTTTTGCCATTTTTTTTTTTAATTTTCAGTACAGGTGTTGCCTAGTTAATTCTAATTTCTCAGAATTTTCAGCTGAAAAAAGCAGAGTTCTGAGGAGCATGGGAAGTAAATCTTTTATTTGGGCTTATTTTAACTGTTCCATCCAGTTATCTGGGGGCCCACCCGCATTCACAACCCTAGCTCTGCTACTTCGAGGAGGTGAAGGCACTGAACGATATCTGGGCTGACCAGCATAGCTCACGGATGCTCGTCAAGACACAGACGGCAGAATTTTCTGCTTCTTCTCGTTTCTGTTTGTCTGCCAAGAGAAATTTCCAGTAACAGCGTCCCAAGTGGGTAGCTTATGCAACTGCATCAAAGGAGGTATAGAGCGGATCAAAAGGCACACTGTAAAGGCAAACCACGTGAAATAAGGTGGATAAAATCATAAACATTTTTTCTTTTCTTCACCCAATCGGCCCGAGGCCTCGAATATACCAGTGTGAAAGCATCCTAATTGGCTGCACCTTCTTTCACTCCTCAGGTGTGCAGGGAAACACAATCATCATTGCAGATGGTAAATTTAATACCTTCTTAATACCTACTTAATACCACCAAAGTAGTCCTAAAGATCTTTACAATATTAGCTGATTTACCCATTTACACTCACATTCATACACCAAAGAAGCAGATCTGTCATGCAAGGCTCTAGTCGACCATTGGGAGCTGATTAGAGTTCAGTGTCTTGCCCAAAGACTCTTTGACATGTCGAGAACGCACAAAAAACAACAAAAAAATAATTATGTTTATATATGACATACGGATTGCACAACATATCAGAAGACTTTTGTTTGTTTGTGGCTGCCGCAGAGCAATAAAAGATGTGCTTTATAAGGTTAAAAAAGTGCAACAGAAAGCATTTCACAGTTTAAAAATCATTAAGAACATTAAAATTAAATAATAAAAACATTTAAGATCAACAATAAATTGAACAGAAATCTCCCTCTCAGTCATACGCAGTAGAGAAAAAGAGTGTCTTTAACCTCCAGCATAACAACTAAAAGCAGCATCACCATGTTTACTGTGAGCTCTGGGCTCCACTATCTGACTTGTGTCCATAGATCTGAGAGACCTGCTGGGTTCATACCTGACTAACATGTCACTGATGTGTTCTGGACCAAACCCATTCACAGATTTATACACCAGCAGCAGAACATTAATGTCTATTCTGAGGCTGACTGGGAGCCAGTGTAAAGACTTTAAAACTGGAGTAATGTGTTCTGACAACTTTGTTCTGGTTAAGACCCGAGCTGCAGCGTTCTGAACCAGCTGTAGCTGTTTTTAAATTTTAAGAATAATTGGCACTCACAAATGTGTTCTAGTTGACCATCTACAACCTGGCTGTGCCTGTGAAGCTTACCATGCTCATGTATGGCTCAGTTGCACTCACACTAGCCCAATATTACAGATTTCAGGTGTCAAACATGGTCAGACTTGGCCTGGAATGCCATTGTCAGTGCAACCTTAGGTATCAATTGTTCCTAGGCCTGACACCATCTTTCTACAAGATAAAAACAAGGTTTCAAAGTCCCATTTTAATCCAAGCCCATTAAGGTGAATGTACAGAAATAGATGTGTCTCACTGTGTTTGTCTAGCATTGCTAAGATAGCATCACACTAATTAAATCTATGCGTTGTTTACATAACCCCAGTTCTCTGAGTAATATGAGTGAGATGTCTCACTATGGCAGGGGTCTGCAACATGCAGCTCTGAAGTCTCATGTGGTTCTTTGACTCTTGCAATGGCTCCCTTAAGCTTTCAAAAAATAATAAAATAATGACATTAACTTCAAATAAAATTATGATAAAAACAATTTGTTAACCTAAAAATAAATCGCATTGTGCAATAACTTGCACCTGTGGCTAACCTTAAGTTTTAAATTCCTGGTAAGATAACTACACTAGCAAAAAACTATTCCAGAAGAAAATTTTATTGGGGAAAGATTTATTTAACTGTCAACATGCTAGCATGTGTTGACTGACATGATCATATGTTATCAAGTTATTTTTTGTAGCCCTTCAAATCCATTAACTCATAAAAATATTTGTTATAATTTTAACTGTGTAGAACTTTATACACAGTAGACGAAGAGCTGATCATCATTCCTGAAGCTCCAATTGTCACATCTATATAGGCACACACCGCGTGTACTGAATACAACAAATGAGGCCGCTGCTCACCCTGTGAGGCAGTAAAGGCCGTGAGGTGAATAGGAGAACATGAGCCCAACATCTTTGGCACAAAGGCCAGGGTTGGGCTTCAGCACCATCCTCACATCGCCCGGGAAGAACTGAGTGCATGATGAGTGCACTGACAGTGTGCTGATGTAACTGACATGCTTAGCTGATGCCAAGGCCAGTAACAACATTGTCTACAGGAACACAAACTTCAACTTTGCTCATCCCATCGGTTCAAAAGGAGGACGTTCAAGTTTCTCCAGAATGACAGCCAAATCCCACTGTGGCACCAGTGGCCTGGACACAGGGAGGGGTCTACGTGCTCCTTTCATAAAATGAACGATCAGCGGATGCTAACTTGCAGTTCTATTCCCAAAGCCCATGTGACAGGCTGCAATAGCTGCAGAGACCTAGTGGAGGAAGCCGAGCACTCTGTATGGAAATCATATGCTGTGAGAGTCCCACGGCTGACAGATTGCGCCACTCAGGGCCCAAGCCCAAAGTGCCAAGCACTCTGGGTGAGGGTGGAAGACTGAGCCCTCCGCCTGTGACAGCAGGTCCTTAAGCAACGGAAGTTGTCAGGTGCGGGCCCACAGTAGCCAGTAAATCTCCGCCAGCCAGTGCATGGCAGGCCAATGCGGAGCCACCAGGATCAGAGTGTTGCCGTGCTCCCTCATCCTGGAAAGGGTAGGGGGCAGCAAGGCAAAAGGGGGGAAAGCAAAGAGCAGCATATGCGTCTATCCCGAGAGGAGCACCAGTGTTGTGAAGGGAATCAAACAGTGCGCACTGCGCATTTTATTCCGCAGCAAATAGATCCACCTTGGCCCGTGCGTAACGGGCCCACAACCGTTTCACAACCTCCGGATGCAGCATCCACTCCCCGTAAATTGGTGCCCGCCTGGAAAGCAGGTCTGCAACTGTGTTCAGGGCTCCCGGGATGCTCGTTGCCCTCAGCAAGAAGAGGCAACTACAGTTCCACAGGATCAATCTGTGCACCAGCAGGTGCAACTGACGGGAGCACAATCCACCATGACGGTTGATATATGCTGCCGTAGTCATATTGTTCATCCTCACCAGGGCATGGTGGCCCGTGAGGAATGGAAGGAAATGTCTCAGAAAGAGAAACACTGCTGAAAGCCCCAATAATTCATGTGAGAGCGCCGGAGTCTCACATCCCAGTGACGTCTCACAGACCAACCCTTGTGCACCCCGCCCCAGCTCATCAGGCTGGGGTCCAGTCCGTGGTGACCACTTTCCTGGGCATGATGGTTCCTATAGACATCCCTTGTGTCAGAAAATTGGGGCACGCCAGCAGCAGTCTCTCACAGTTTGTCTCTAATGCCGATGACGTGGGACGCCGTTGCGTAGAGATGACCTCAAGAGTTTGTTAGCCGTGAAAAAGATCCTAGGTGTTCATGGGAAAGTGAGGTAAAGGTCAGAGCGTTCGATCAACATACCATCCATGGAAGAGTGTGGATAAAAAAACAGACCTTGACAACAGACTGTTCATCTCAGGGGGCCGAATGAAGATAAAGATAAAGATAAAGTTGTTTTCTGACGGGCTAATCACAACATTGACTACCAACCCTATTGTTCCTAGTCATTCATATCCAATAATGTGGCCATTTTCCTTGATATGAACTCTCCACTCGTCACCATGGTGGATTCCATCCGAGAGGTCTGAGAGTTTGGCTCCTTTCCAATAATGCTGTCATTGTAATCTAAACTTTACAATAAATCAGGAAAATGCAGAAGACCTGTTATCATAATTCCATTTCCAGTCTGGTCTGGTCCGGTGGACGTCTTCCACATCTTCAGGACATACGTGTTCTCCCTTGCCTGTTCTCCTTGTTGAGAAAATTGAGGGACCAGCTGATCAATTCCATGATTTAGATCTAGGATTGGGATGCAGAGAGAGGCTCCTATTAGATTATCACATGACAAAAACAAGACAAAGAGCAACAAGCAGGAGAAAAAACAGAGAGTGAAGGAAAAAGCGTCCGTCTCCTCTGAGAGCAAGTGGGAAAAAAATAAATAGAAAAATAAAAAATACTCGGGCCGGAGTGATGATGGTGTCGTCTTCATCTTCCTTCTCTAATGTGAGGAGTTCAAGGGCGACATCTTCATCTTCCCCACAGTCTAGATCGGGGGTGTTTTCCTCCAGTGGAGGAACGGTGGAGAGATCGAGCTGGGAGCCCCAGCCAGAACTGAGCCTCACCGCGGGCTCCACACAGGTCCCTGTTTTCATCTCCGTTGTGACAGGGGTGCCGTGGGGAGGAAGATATGGGTCCTGTTGAGACAGGCTGGCTTGGCGGGCCAGCCATCTAAGGAGACTCTTTACCTTAAAAACGACGCAGTGGTGGCAGAAGCCGGGGGCGTCGAGGACCTGCCGGGCATGTTCCAGCCCTAGGCACCCTGAGCTGACCTGGTGTGTGTCTCGGCCCCATATCTTGTTCCCGCACCTGCAGAGGCGAGCCTCCAAGTCTCCAGCCACCCTGGTGTGTGGGGCCTTGTTCTCCATCTTTTTCTCTCTGCTAGTGTGCAGGCAGGAACAAGTCGTTAGCTTGCGCTGACACGTGGCTGCTAGTCGCTAAGATAACCGAGGAACACCCAGCGCCTGTCGACCTTGTATGGTGGCAAGGGCAGTGTCATAACCAAGCCGCTAACTGGTGCTCGACAACTGTGGTGCGCCGTCGAGTGAAGCGGTGAGCCGAGATGAAAACAGGTGTGTTAGCGGTCAGCCCTCGACCGCTGCGCAGGGCGTTGAAGTAGAGTTTCACAGAGCATAGAAGCAGGGAAAACACAGGTCGACCTGGTGTGGTCGAGAGCAGAGAAAAAACATCAACAGCAGCGTCCGGAAGCGGAATCCAGAAAAGGGTCCACCTGTGGACAGTTAAGCTGCTGCGATGTGAGATACCTCTGAGTGAGAAGAGGTTTTTTTGAATGGTGCTGTATTCTCCTCCCCCTCTAATTATAGTAGGTGGGACTACCTGCGGCAGATTAATACATTTCACCAGCCAATCAGGATTGGCGTAATGAGATTGGGCTTCTGAGTAATGACGCGCAGGCGTATATCCCATAGTAAGACATCAAAACTGAGAACTGAGGCCATCACTAATCAAACAACTGATTTATTGAGGCAGCACTCCCTTCTTGTTCTCCACTCTTCTGATAATCTTTCATTATCCTTCTCCATACTATTGTGAGAGCACCATGCTACTCCTCTCCAGTGTACTGCCTGTCATTGTAAATGTGCATGTGTGAGCTGAGCACCACATGACATCTTTAGTGACAAAATGTCTGTTAATCTTATCAGATGTTGTGATTTCATCCTAAATCTTCTCCAGTTCATGAAGGATGTTGCTTTTTGTTGAAGATATTCAAATCTTTCACGAAGCTACACGTTCTCATTAGGACAAAGTCTTAATTAGCCGGGACACTGTGTGTGTGTGTGTGTGTGTGTGTGTGTGTGTGTGTGTGTGTGTGTGTGTGTGTGTGTGTGTGTGTGTGTGTGTGTGTGTGTGTGTGTGTGTGTGTAATTAATCTGCTGGCCCTCAGCTCTAATTAAGCTCAGATTCTTCCACCCAGCTGAACACTCTCCACTTGCCGTCCTTATTGGCTTCTGCTCTTCCAATATAAAGATGCGCATTTGGGTTTTATGACAATGGCCAAGAAAAATTAGGGAAAAACTAATTTAAGATGATTTTTCAACTTTTTAACACATTTAGATGATTAAGGGGCTGCACCTGTGAAAATCTCTGAAGGACGTGCTGATGGATTATGACAAATTTTCCATAGAAAGTGAAATATGGGAGTAAAATTAGTAACAACAGCTTGTTTTGCACAGTATGAATAATGCATTATTCATCATCATAATAAAAACACAGTAGAGTAATTCTTGTATTTCATGGATGTTGCCCTTTAGGTGAGGTGTGAAGTCAATAAGCACCATTGTGCAAATGTAATAAAAAGCTTCTTTGTGTGTGCGTGTGTGTGTTTGTACGCATGCACTGTAGTGTGCAATAATTATAGCTATAATAATCTTGCAAACAGAGGAAAAGGTCAAATCTGGGAGGTGAGGGGAGAAAAACAGGATGAAACAACAGGAGAGAAGAGAGATTTAGGAAGAAAGGAGAGGTAAACAAAAAGGAACGTGAGCAAAGATGGCAGAAGAATACATTTCCATCTTTTGCCACTAGTCCCTGCTGTTGCCCCAGGTATATATGAGGTTCATCACGGGTTTGATTGCTTTGCATTGTCTCTTATTGTCTTATTTCTGCTTTTCTAAAGCTTAATCTGAGGCTGCAAGCTTTGTTTGATTTATTGCATTCTGTGGCGCTATGGTTATTTTTATTTTATTTTTTACTAGAGATTAGGTCTTCTGGTGTTTCCAATAAAGAAGGTGACTCTGATATACCTAAAGCATGAACTGCATTGTGCCCTATATAGCGTTACATAATGTTTACAGCCAACTCATGCGCCAATAAATGAATGATGAAACAGGAATGTTTACAATAGTAATAGAGAAAATGGTTTTTCAGGCTTAAAAAGATTCTGCCTTCCTTTTGATTACAACATTCAACCAGCACATTGATGGCAATATACAGTATTTTATGCATACAGATTTAAATAGTTTTTGGTTTATTGTGGGATTTTCTCATGATTAAGAGGTTAGCAGTTGAATCTGAAGCTCTACCTGTCTGTCTGTAGCTTTGAAATATTACAGTTGTAGAACGATGGTCACGAGAGAATCTGTGGAGATGTGTGCTGGAACTTTGACTAAGAAAATCTTTATTTTGGAAATTGGTAAAACCTAAAACTCCAAGATAAAGTTCAACATAGCCTAATCAGGGTATGTTAGTTGCAGTAATGGTAAGCCTGTAAGACTGAAATGTTACAAAAGATGTCTTAATAAACCTTTACACATAACTAATTTCGATTGTGTTGTTTACCTGTAAATCTTATTTCTGTTCAATTTGAGTTTTTGTTATTGTTGGATTAGTATTCTGGTGAATTACTAGATATTGGGGTATTCAAGAACCCCTTACAATCACTTGTGTTTTTTATATGTTTTTAATGCATTTTCATGTTTGATTATAGGGTGCACGGTGGCTTAGTGGTTAGCATGTCTGCCTTACACACAGGGTGTACCCCCTCCTAATGCCCAATCAGAGCTGTAGATAAGCACCAGTAGACCCCTGCGATCCTGAAGAAGGAACAAGCGGGTCAGAAAATGGATGGATTTATGTCATTTTATTCATTACTTAAATTACTTTATGTTGGATATTTTTGAGTGTCGTTGTTTTTGTGTATTATTACATTCATTGTTGATTAGCAATTAGTTGGAGCCTTCAAATAAGCTCTTTGACATTTCTGCCTCTTCCTGCACTGTATATCTATCTATTTCTGCAATGTTATGTATTGATTTTTTGTTTTTGTTGTTAATTGCATAAAATCAATAATACATTTAAAAAAATAAGCCACTCAGAAGGGGGTTGGATATCTACACACTGCTGAATAATTTTATTAGAAAAATATCTCAGAAGTGGTGCTGCCCACTACTGTCAGGAATACCAATACACTTTCAAGCTTCATATAAACAGTATTGTATTCGCCAACTGCACAATCTAAAACAGTGTTTCTCAAGTGGGGGTACACTACAGGGGTACTAGAGAGAGAAAGAGAGAGAGAGAGAGAGAAGCTGGGTTTACATTACATTTTCACAAAACAAAAGTGATATTTCTGAATATTGACAAAGTATGATTGCACTTTGAACGTGTTTCCATTGAACTCTGTTTTGGGCACAAGCCCAACTCCTGTTGAAATCTCATCCCGCGAGACTTCGCCGCAGAAAGACAGATGCTCCAAACCTTTTTACAACACTCCGTATTCCTTTGTTGTTTCACGCTTAATGGCAGTAATAATTTTCAATTATAATACTCAGAAATGTCCCGGTCTCCTCTTCTGTCTACACGTACCACGGCATGTTTACTTGGAGAGAAGTGGTCACGTTCTGTGATGTGTATCTGCATGAAAAGTGTTTCCTTAGTGTTTTTGTGACATATTTCATTATTGAAATGTGTAAAATTCCTCCTCATGAAAGCGTGAAAACTCTTTAGCAATATTTCAGTGATTTTTGAAATTCAGGTGTTTCCATTACCAGTTTTTATTGTGCTATTTAGATCTTGTGCATTTCCAAGGGTAATGGAAACACTTTAGAAACTATTCAGGAGGCACTAAATACTGTTTCATTACTTATTTACAAAACAAGATTGTTTCAAATGTGTGTTATTACTCAATAATTCCATCATTATGCTTTATAGTTGTTTTTTAATAGTATTCTATGCAAATTGTTGTAGTTGGACAAAGGGGGTACTTGGATTCAGAAATAATATTTTCAAGTAAATCTTGTAATACTGTATGTATTGTGGTACAGGATACACCACTTGGGGTTTCTTTTAGCTGGTTTAGCTTCTCCAACAAAATAAGATCATAAAAAAGTACAGATAAAATGACAGTGGATTTCTATTGACAGGTATAACAAGTAGTAATATATGTAATACTAAGTAATAATATAGTAAATAGGTAATCAATAGTAATGGTGTGCAATATGAATTAAAAAGGATATAAAACATAAATGAATACCTTTAGCTGGTAACATCTCCCTTTTTGACACTATCCACAGACATCCATCCCAGGACTTGTATAGTAAACTTCTGGTCATATATCTACAATTATAACAACATCAAGAACAAAGTATACCAGAATTTTCACTAAACTAAGATTTCGTAGCAATAGACCTGGGCATGTATGTATCGAGAGTCAAGATATATCAAGATTTCTATTTTGGCGATATAGCAAACTGCAATACCTAAAATAATACCTTTTTTTTTTTTTTTTTTTTTTAATTTTATAGCTCATTTTTTTCTGAATGAGTCCTAACACAGACCTTACCCTGAACAAGCCACACTACAGAACTCACTCACACATGCTGTCCCATAGAGGAGAAGAAGACTAAACTGCCACATATTGTGCAGCTGTTTGTTAATAAATGTGCTAGTGTGGAATTTTGCATCAGCGAATTTAACCCAGAGTTGTCTTTCTAGTAAGACTTTATTGATTTAAAAATATTGAGATTTATATCGTATATATTGCCATTTTGAGAAAAAATATTGTGTTAAGAGTTTTGGTCCATATCTCCCAGCCCTATAATACACAGTCAATATTCTGATGCTCGAACACCAAACTCTATATTTCCACTGACCTACCCACAATAGATGCATAAAAACCTCCTGAAAGTTACTGTATGGCCCACACAAAACTAATACAGAAAGTTTCTACATCCTAAAAAACAGAAAAATTATCCCACCTGGTTACATTAAGAAGCTTGCACTGGTGTGAAATTAATTGCTGGGAGGATTGTGAGTCTTGTTCACTCCAAACTAACATCTATAATAACCTTGTTAATGTACCACTCAAGTGACTCATGCTCTATGTCTTAATACATGTATCCAAGATTTCACTTTATTCATTACTAGCAGAAGGAACTGCTAGACTGAATAAATAAAGACACGTATTTCTCTTATTTATGATGACAATTAGGAGACAAATATTTTTTAAGTGAACTAATTAACTATAAAGTAGAAGACTGGGGTGAGGATGCCTGCTACTAAAAAAAAAAAGATTATCCACTTAGTGAATCTAATGCTCCTTTCCTCTGTGCACTCCTCTAGTCTTACGTGATAGTCATTCTTATGTCTTTTAAATTGACACCGAACATCAGAGGCTTAGTTTTAGATAGAAGTAAACTTTAGTGACATGGATAGATGTGGAAAAAAGTCATGAGAAGCAAATGTCACACAGCGCTGATTCACCGTGTGACCAAACACCGTGCCCAAGTTGAGACTAATGAAGTCTTTAATTTGGTTATAGTTTATTAATGTCAGAGACTCTCCACCATTAATCATATTAAAACACCCCTGAGTGTGCTCGCACTTATTAGTGCATGGCTTGTGCGTGTGCAAATGTTTAAGTCTCTAGAAATATGGGTGTGTTTGTCAGGACTTATGTGCATAAGTCTTAAAGTGTGCATGTATGTGTGAGTGTGTGTGTGTATGTGTGAGTGTGTGTGTGTGAGAAAGACTTTTAATATGTTTTATTAGCAGTAATATTGCATACATTTTAAAGAAGCATCATTATCGCCGTGGGTTACCCCTCGGCCCCCCACCACAAACCCCACAAACCATTTTCATTTCAAACTCATTAATATGCAAACTTATTCAAATGAGCTTGTAATTAAGCATCTACTGAGTGGGAACCCTTTTCATGATAATTTATGATAAACTCCTCGCCACCTTTGATTGAGATTGATTTTTGGCGGTGGCAAGTCGACCTGAATACAAAGCTACACCTGAGAGACCTGCAGGGAAAATAACACTTTTAAAACAGCAAACTTATTTCATGGCTGATTGTGCCACAATCATCTTGGAGGAGTAACAAAGATTTATTTGAATAATGCATTCCCACCACATTGGCGATGTGCTCAGGTTTTTAAAAAAAATATTAAAATGAAATCTTGGCATATCTATGCTGGCATGAAGTAGCAAAGTGATATGTTAGTTTGTGACTGTTTGGAAACTTAAGTTAAACCAAGTAAAGCTCTATTTAGCCACCTTTTTATTGGAAGAATGACCACTTTTTTTAAGTTTTTAAATGTACTATAAAATTACAAACAAATAAGCTCTTAAATTTCCAAAAGGTGAACAAATAAGTTGTTATAGCAAATAAATGAGAATAGAGGAATGAACTGAGAGTGTGCCAAGAGCAAGAAGAAGTCTGACAAATTTGTCAAATGTAAAAACAAAGTACCTGGTCTAGTTTTTTATTAATAGCATATGGTCAGATCCAGCCATGTTTGCTTTACAGGTGAAGGAACCTTCCTTCTCCATATTGCACAGAGAGATTGCAGAATCTCTACAGTCATGTGTGATTCTCTTTGTTACCACCACACCCTCTAATGGTACGTTCACACCAAACGCGTTTCGGGCGTCACAATCGTGCCTCACGCGCGTTGTTGGATGCTTGTGCTCATTGAATACAGACGCTTTTCACCAGTGTTGAAGATGCTCGGGATGCGCGTCCAGCACCTCGAGGGGAGGGGCTTCTCTGTTGCCGGTGGTGTTCATAGAATGGATGATATTGTTATGTTCATAATTCACCCAGTGACAGTGATTCGGTGAGGAACATTATTGTGTTGAGAAGGCGATGTTTCCGGTCGGATGTATTTAGGTGTGACTCACAGTGTGCACTGTGATGTCAGAGGGCAATAGAGAAGTGAGTGTGAATGGAGAATAAAGTTTGAAGTTCCTTGCTGAACACTCCGCCTCCGACCCCCGTTCATTGGCTCTACATTATCGAACGAGTGTCGCTTTCAGTGCTACTTCCATGTTTCCCGTGCCCAGTTTGGTGACCTGCTAACCGGCATCGGCGCTTGCATCTCCTTTCAGGCGCTCTATTCCAGCAGAAGAGCCTGTCCATCTGCCTCCACCTCAGCTTAGTGTTTTTTTTTCCTTCTCATTGTTCTGAATACGTGACATTTGGGGAATGCTCTTGATTGGTCGACGCTCCCCAATATGCCCCAAAACAATCCCAACTCCAGCTTCGGCCACATTGAAAGGCGCCGGATGCACGTCAAAAGCGTCCGCCAAGTGAAAAGCTTTAAAATGCGCCATACAGGAGGCGTGGGACCTCCGACGCTCCCTGGAAGCGCGTCCACCATGTATTGTGAACGTACACCTGCCGCTTTCGAAGCGTTTGGAGTGAACGTGCCATAAGGCAGAGACTGCAGGTCTTAATGCACACTTAATTTTTATTTTTATTTTGGGAGAATCCGATTTTTTTGTGAGTTAGCGTGAGGTAACCACACACACGACCACGCTGTCACGCACTGTATTGTTCAGAAACATATTTGTACTCTTCAACCTGTTGTTAACAGATTGGATTCTGGTCGCATGGGCAATTTGATTTTTGTATTAGGACCAAATTTGCCTGTAGTCTGAAGGTAGCGTCATTGAACCAATGCACTAAATGCAACAAAATCACTGACCTTACCTCTTGGTTTAAAGATGCATTTTGGACTATTTTGGGGAGCTTTCAGCTCCTCCAACCGTCTTTTTTCTATTACCGCATTCACTCTCAAAATATGCATTTGAATATTTTTTATTTGTCTTGGAATAGATAATAACTGCAGTTAACGTTGTGTGCATATATTATTTTTTTTTAACAGCATGTAATTGAGGAGGAAAGAGGATGTCAGTCAATATATTTATTACTTTCTCTCCATCACTGAATCAGAGATGTTTTTGCTCACATCACCTTTCCTAAGTTCATCTGACAAAGGCAAGTTGATTCACTCTGAACACATCAAGGATTCATGTAGGAAGATGCAAGAAGACTATGGCCCTTATTCTGGTGATCAAAAACAGTGTTCATGTTGCACTCAGAGGTGGATTTTTAAGTTAAAAGATTACAATTTAATTTAGCAGACGCTTTTATCCAAAGCAATGTACAACATGAGCAGTTAATGTTAAGGGACTTGCTCAACATCCCGTAGTGATGGACCAGGTTGGATTCAAACCCTCCTATTACCATACAAGCCTGCTTCTTCATCACGACTACCCATAGAAGTTCAAAGTGTCAGAAGGTGTGTCCTCCCTGGAGCAGAGGCAAAGCACCTTTGTGCTCAGGATCGGCTCACTTCATTCAGCTGGATCAACTGCAAATAACTTCAGTACAATAAATCTGCCTGTCGGGAAAAGTGGAAAGTGAGGCTGTGATGGTTTGATCCTCAGTAAGATTGAAAGACCGTTGAAGAAAACAGGCATGTGCACCAATAGGCTCATGCCACAAGCACCCTGCCCCAGACCAGTGGGCTGCTTATTAATCAAGTGTGTAAGAAAAAATCGATTCAGCGATATACTGTATATCGTGATATTTCACGGCACAATTATTGTATCGATCCAAAATATGTTCAAATCTATTTTTTTAATCATGTTCTTTTTAAAGAAAAAAATATTTAATTGCACTTACATGCACAGAATGTAGTTACCAGACTAACCTACTACTTAAACTACTTCACTCCTCATTGCATTTTATCTTGGAAGTTGATTGCTCTTAATTTTCAGAAAAAACTTTTATAGAATTAAGAACATTACGTAGCCCCTAAAGGGACATGGAAAAAAAAAAAAAACATTATACATATATATATATATATATATATGAAAGGAAAGGAAGAAGAAAAAAAACACTTGCGAGATCTCGCAAAACAGATCCTCATAAGAAAAGTGAAGGAATAGGCAGCTTCCCAATTGCAATTTGCACAAGAGCCGTGACCCTTTGACATCAAAGGCCGTGTGGTCATCTGGAAAAAACCTACACACACACACTCCCCTCTGTGAAAAAAAGCAAAAGAAAGTTGTTGTTAAAGTAGAATAGCATGCTTAGGCATTGGAGCCGTTTCAGTTCTACACTCGTTTTCAGGTCAACTAGACAATAAAACAGTAAAATGTCACAAATTAAAATTAGGACCCTAAAGCAGACAGACAACTGATTAGCAAAAGTTAGTTTATTTCTGACAATTTTGTAGAGTTGGGCAGGGCAGGGGCCCGGAAGACCAGGAGGGCAAGAGACGAGGAGATGGACGTAGACAAGCCAGAGGACTGAACACGAAGAGATGGACTGGTAAGTATCTTCCAGGTATAGTTGTCAGAGTAATAGAGATAGATACTTAGGCAGATGGGCAGGTAAGCATGGGCAGGCAGACTGAAGGCAGGTTCTGGACAAAAGGGTAAGTTGAGGTAAGTATGAAATTCATACTGGTGCAAAAAGGTAACCAAAATGCTTGTGACAGTAAAAGTCATAGACAAACTGGCAGACTGTTGCTGGAAAACCAAGCCTCTTGTGCTGCTGGTAATCTGCAAATTGAAGCCGGCTGTGTTGTCCTGCACACAGGAGCTGCCACGCCCAGGAAGGTGGAGACACAAACACTAAAAGGGAGGAGGAGAGGAAAACAGGTGAGCAGTTTGTACATTGTGACAGAAAATGTGAAAATGTTGTCTTTATTCATCAGAAGTCACTAAATGCCTGGTACCCATTTTTTCATTTCAGACGTGATTGATCCACTGAAGCAGAGGATAAATGGCTTCCAGTGGGAGAAGTGCTCTCACAGCTGTGACACACATGGACCAAAGTTTCCTCCCAGCTTGTTTTTTTTAATAAATCACTTTCTCATCTGCCTTGCTTCAGTTAATTTGGGGGCAACATTGTTCAATTGAATATTTACTTAGATTTGACACGGGCAAATCTAAGCACGTTTGTACAGACTGGTAAGGAGGACTGATCTGTGGTAGACACAGAGCTGGACCTTCTGGTCTCAGTGGTAGAAAGACAGACCCTGGAGAACACACAGCACCCACTGCACTGGACCATGATCACACAGAATAGCTGTTCAATCCCTGAGCTGCTCCACAAACCAAGTCTTTTTCTCCCCTGGACATAAAACTACAACTGATCAATGTGTAGTCGGGGGACATGATCATATTCAGTATTCACTGCACAGTCTTATTTTACTGTTGTATGGATGTAACCTTACCTGTGGTGTTACTTAGAGGGTAAGTAACTATCAAGGCTATTGTCTGCATCTGTAGGGACGAGGAAACGCTGAAATGCTCTAACGTGACCATTTTCAAGTCCATGTTCTCTGCATTTGGCGTACATCCATCGTATGAATGTGGTAAGTGAGTGATGGTAGTGGTCAGAGGAACCGATGGCACACTATGGCAGACTCGCTGTCAGTCTGCCCCACGGCAGCTGTGACTACAATAGTAGCTTACCACCACCGTGTGTGGAGTGAAAGAATGATGCGCATCAATGTAAAGCGCTTTGAGTGTCTATGAAAAGCACTGATTAAAATCCAATGCATTATTATTATTATCCACCGGTATCTATGAAGTTGCCTGGAGTATTGTAGTTGGTTGCTAATGAATTCAAACAGGACTCCAAGCTTGGAGTCTGCTTTATCACAACTGTGTCCCCTTGAACTAAGTATCCTCTTTACCTGTCCGTCACTAATGTGAAAGTTACATTATTGGACTGATTTACTAAGATCCTAAATAAAATCCTTAAAACCTCCAAAGAACAATCAATGCTATGCCAACTACCTTATCATTCTCACTATACCTTGTGCTTTTTTCTGCAGATTTGATTTGAGGGGGGCCTTGCCCTTTCTTGACTGTACATATAGCCAGCCCCGGCTGTGAGACATGTTTTCATCCACTTTATCTCTGAGCAGCCTCCGCTACATAGTTAAGCACCTTAAAGAAAAGTCACATCCGGTTCTTTGTAAAATAGTTAATTTTCCTCACATCAAGATCTCAAACCTCTGCATGTGAAATAGTAGTTTAAATGCCAGTGGGAATTGCTTTGACAATTCACATTCCATGGGCACTGCACATGGATGAAACAAGAGGCATTCTTGTTGGAACCACATCAAAGACAAACAGGTATTCTCTAGAAAATGATCGCAGTGTAATTGACCTGTGAGCCAGATGTGTATAATCTCCCTGCTTGTTAGGAGCCCCCAGATGAGAGGAGAGAAGAGTTGGTCTACGTATTTTCATACCCTGCAGTCTGGAGGGACAAACATTCTTTTGCACACATTTAATCCTAAATTGGATAGAAACTTTTGGATCTACATCAGACATTGTATTAGACTTTCAAAAGCATATTGTTTTTTCTAGGGCCAGAACTGATTTCTAGTTAAGACTTGGGATGAAACAAAAGAGAAGAAAGGTGTTGCTTTCACCTGGCTACACTCTCTTTAGCATAAGAAATAAACAAATACATTCTTCTGTGCCAGCCGCGCTCCTCTTTTGTTGTTTGTTCGTCTTATTTTTTTCACCCTCGACAAGTTTTTGTTGGGCATTTAGTATGTAAGTGTTGTTAGTGTGAATGGTTTTCAGGCCAGAAGAAATCTCCCTGTGTGTGAGGAATGTGTGTGGAACAGTGTTGGATGTTCACAGAAAGGGTGCAGAAGAAACACAGTCTTAACGTGTTGCTTTTGTCGTATGTTTTTATTTTCCACAATAATACACTTCCAAAACTTTACTTTCAGTGTCACACTTCTGTACTGAGTGGCTCTGTTATCCTGACATGCTTAAGAAATCATTTGAATAAACACTGCTTAAGTCAATATATTTAGTTAGGTGTCAGCCTTTGTTGGATGAAGGTAATTGTGTTGAGTTGACCAGTCTAGTGAACCCTCTTATAGCATGAGTTTTACTACTATGACTGATGTTTTATTTATCCATCACCTAATAATATATCTGAAAACTAATTTTTAAGTAAAGATATCAATTACATTATTACAACATTATTGAGGCTATCTGTGTCAAGCTTTTGAAAGGTACATTCATTGACTTCAGACAAACCATACCTGTCAAGTTTTGGATTTGAAAATAATAACACTTCAAGCCGTCCCACCCGCCCAACCAAGCTCCAGTATCTCTTATATTTTAAGATAGTAGTACAATAAATCTAAAATAGCCACTTGTCAACCACTTACTAAATACAATTATGTGATTAGAATCTGGTAGGTCGACCTTTATTAACATTGAAATGCTGTGAACATTCCAACTAGTGCTGGGCAATATGGACCAAAACTCACATCTCAATATATTTTCTCAAAATGGTGATACATGATATAAATCTAGATAATCTTATCAAATAAAGTCTGACCAGAAAGACAATTCTGGGTTAAATTTGTTAATGCAAAATGCTACACAGGGTCATTTATTAACAAACAGATGATCAATATGTGCACTCAGAAATCCATCTAACTGAGCTATAATATATATATATATATATATATATATATATATATATATATATACTGTATATATATATATATATATATATATATATATATATATAGATATATGAAATATTATAGTTTTCTATATAACCACAAGAAAACTCGATACATGTTCTCGATATATTTCACAGCCCTAATTCCTAAATTATAAAACAGCCTAAATAAAAACATAAATGTGTATATGAAGCACATGTGTTTATTAAATATAGTTACAGTTTATATACAAGTCAACACGTTGTATATTTAATGTTAATTTCACATGTTTGTCTTTAAGTTAGACATTAACATTTTATTTTCATCATATATTTCCTAATAATTTCTCATGATGACTCATGTGGTTCTCTGGTATTCACTAATGACTTATTAGTTAATGACCTTCCGCTGTGGTAGACGTTAAAATCTCAGTTATTAATCTAACAGAACGTGTAACTGTGTCCCATCCTGCTGCTCTTTAGGAAGATAAACTCTATGTTACATTTTACAACGTATTTAAACGAGTTCTTTGTTTTTTTTGCCGGAACGTCTTCACCCATTCATTTCTCTTCTGAGTTGTTTCCAAGTTTGTCGCCGCTGTCGTCACTAATCTCGCGAGAACTGCCACTCAGGCCATTTCAGGTGGAAGTTCTTGCGAGGCTAGTGACGGCGTTCAGTTTAGTAAGGCATCTTTTAATTATTATTACATTAAAATACGGGATATTTAAGGGAAAATACTAATACGGGAAGATGGCGGGAAAGGGGTAAAATACGGGAGTTTCCCGGCCAAAACGGGATACTTGACAGTTATGAGACAAACTGTTCTGGTCTGTAAATTGGTACGTTCAGAAAAATGTCAAAGTTTGTACCCTGGTTGATATTGTAACCTCTCCTAGCAGCCCCAGGCATCGACCCAAACATCCCATGCTCCCGTTTGTTGTGCTCCATCCTAACACTCTTCCTTCGTCTCTGCCACCTCTCACCTGAGGTAATAGCTTTGTGGGTTTGGCACTAACAGTCTCGCCTCTTCTCACAGTCTGGGCTCACCGACACCAATCTGGGTGAGGGCGTGACACCATTTTGTGTAACTGGCCCTCATGGAAGAGATGGCATAATTGTGTAGTTGAAAAGAAGAGATGATTGAGGCTGCGGTTGTTCTGACCCACCTCGGCCTATGTCCATATGGTGGGAGGCTGATAATGAGCCAGTTAATGTGCTGTGGCCATCAGTGAGGGACACTTAGTGAGGACGTTGTGACATATTGACTTTTTTGATTTGTCCTCTTTTGAGTTTTAGCTCTGTCTCTCTCTCTCTCTCTCTCTCACACACACACACACACACACACACACACACACACACACACACACACACACACACACACACACACACACCCACACACACATACACACACACACACACACACACACACATGCATGAATACATACAGTCCTTTTGTTACTTGCCTATACATTTACAGCAGCTCCAACAAAACGTAACTTCAATGTGTTTCCATCGCCAGTTTTTATTGCGTTATTTATATTTTGCTCATTTGCAAGAGTAATGAAAACCCAGCTTGTATCTCCATCTGACCATCACACCATGTGTGCCAATGTTCAAAGTATTGCAACCCTTCTTATCAGAAGGTGTGTCGGTAGGATTGAGGAGGTCTTTAAAGTATTATGATCCACAACGTCTTGAGTCGAGATCAGCAGTGCACCATACACAATATTGACATTGCATTGATTTCCCCTCCTGACGTGGCAGATGGTCCAGAACCTCTCTGAAGCCGTCCAGGAATTGTTCTCTATAGCCTAACTGAACTCCTCCCATTGTTGCGACAGCTGCAGGGCTGCACTCCACTTGGCCTGTCGGATTCTGTCTGCTGTTTCCGGAGTCCTACAGGTCAAAAAGGCCTGATAGGACTCGTTCTTCACCGCCGGCGTCCTACAGCAGGTTTGGGCGTTTCTGCCATGGCATGTCCCCCACCTTCCCTTAGACATGGTGAAGCTCTCCTGGAGGTGGGAGTTAAAACATATTCTGATTAACTCAATGAGCAAGTCAAAGAACACTTTGGTCCTTTGCAGAATGAAAACAAACCTACAGTGGCAGTAAAAGCTCACAACACAACACAAAAGCAGTCTGGTAATAAAGCACCTATTGAAGGATTTGTTGCCAGTACTCCATTGAATATTGCTTCGGGTTTCACTCTTCTTCGTGGATTTTTTCATGTACTGTACCTCTGTTATCGTCACTCTTCCTCATGGATTATTACCGGACTGCTTTTGTGTTGTGTTGTGAGCGTTCGTGTTGTGTTGTAGGATTTGTATTTGTGTGCGCTTTTGTTTCATGTTGTGTTGCGGGGGTCTTTATTTTGTGTTGTGAGCTTTTATGGCCACCGTACAAACATTCCTTTCACACTCGTTCAGCTCACTGTCAGCAAGCCTTTGAATCCCAGCTACATGTGTCCCAAGTGCCTTTTCAACTGCAGGAGATATTGACAATGCCTAAAGGTCTCAATTTCTGCCAGAAAATGTAGACATTTCCTTTTAATATTAAATCTGTGCTGTGTAGACTATTCTAGTTTGATGTTTGAAATTAAAAAACGTGTTGTGCAAACTTTATGCACAAAGTAAAATGTTTTTTTAAGACCATGATCACTTATTTGGGGCAACCGTGGCTCAGGTGGTAGAGGGTCGTCTTCTGATCGAGAGGTTGGGGGTTCGATCCCAGTACCTGACTATGTGTCACAGTGTCCTTGGGCAAGACACTGAACCCTAAGTTGCTCCCAGTGGTCGACTAGCGCCTTGCATGGCAGTCCTGTCCCATTGGTGTGAGAGTGATTGGGTGAATGAGCTGATATGTAAAGCGCTTTGAGACTGCTTCAGTGTGGTGATAAAGCGCTATATAAATCAAGTCCATTTACCATTTATATAGTTTTAATTTTAGACTGCCAATGAATATCACCCACTGTTTTTATGTTCAATTTTCAGAGTAAAACTTTTTGCAATTTAAATTTGAAAAATTGGTCTTAATTATATTATTGTTTATTTCATAATTTACTTACATATAGTCCGACCCAGGCTATATGTAAGTATGCCAGAATTACAGTCAAATAAAAGCATGGATATTTTTTCTTTTGTCTTTTTTCCCTTTCCAAAAATATTGTCCCGTATTGTTATTGTGAGGCAAGTATCATATACCGTCCCGTTTCGTAAACTTTAGATATCTTCCCACTTCTAGCAGCAGACCCCTCTACATAAGACAAATCTCTCCTATAGGAGAGAAATAAAAACACTTTGACTCACATTCACGCCAAAAGATAATTTAGAAGCTGTCCTGTGCATGTAAAGAGATCTGCATCACAGTTATTGTTCCAAAACTATTGAAGTTTGAAATCTGCTAAACTGTTTTTTATTCTTCAATTCAGACATGCTAGGATTGAGATATATTTTTACTGCCACACTCTTTGTTCAAGGTTTTACTAGCAAAAGTTACAACCTTCAACAAATACACCATATATTGATTGTCTCTTTAGTTATGGAACCAAACAAATAGCATTGATAGCTAGGCTACTGTAAGACATTTTGTGTCAAACTGGGGTTTTAGTCATCCATGCAGAAAAGGTACAAAATATTCAACAAAATCTTTTATTGAGCCATTCAATGTAGATTAAATGCGTGAACTGTTGGCCTCAAACAGATCTACTGGTAAGCCATGAACAGTAACAGAAAAACAAATGACACTAAAAGGGAAAGCGTGCAAGAAACCTTGAAATATTTTGACTTCAACTTGAGTTATATTAATTGAATATATCTTCAAACCATTGCTCGACTGTGTACTAATTATCTTATCGTTGAGTGTTTTGTCCAACATTTCTGCTTTAATAAAAGAAAAGTACATTAACCTTCTGCACGTATGTATCGAAAGGTTAATTGAGTGATCTGTGACTGTACAGTGTCAAATGGTTCACTTTGTAAGGCCTGCACACTTCATTATTGTCTTGGGCCTGTCGCTGTCTTCTATTTGTTGGTATGCCTATTATTTTCTACATGAAGCCCTTGTATGATTTCAAGGTAATCTCAGTGTAAGCTGTTCTCATGCGCCAAGAGCTTAAAAACATGTTTTGTGCCAAAGAAATGTCATAACTGTAGAATTGGGGCACATTAGTTTAAAATTGCATTTTACATTGTTTTAATAGAACAATTGTTACGCTCCGAGTGCTCAAAAGGCACCCGGACAGCAACAGATGGTCAAATAGCACAAAGACAGTTCAGTTTTCCACAACTTATTCGTCTAAACACCAGGACGAACAGTTCTCGGGTGGGGAAGGTGAGGGCTGGGAGGTTTGTGCCAAATAAATGAAACAAACAAAACAAACCAGGCCCTATCAAACTCTACTGCTGCAACATGAAAAGGAACAAACCAAAATCCTGACTAACTAACTAAAGAGGAGGCCAAAACGTTCATGGGGTGGCACTAACCACTTACCTAGTGTTTCTAGACATACAAATTCCTAGGTGTGTAAAATGTAAGAGGTATCTCATCTTACCTAACCCTACACCTTACCACCACACCGAGAACAAAACAAAAGTGAATGCCACCACGTAGCACAGCTCTCTTCAGACTGCTGATTGAGCCCTTATATACTCTGCAGGGCTGCTAACAAGGCCAGGTGAGCACAGCAGCAGCCAGCTGATTAGCCTGCTAAAACAAAAGAGGAGGATTACAACAGTGCAAAGTTTACATGCACGTAACACCCCCACCCTTTTAAACTCAAACAACAGTTTGACAGAGCTAAAATTTACAAAAACAGACCTCAAAGTGCCCGTGACAGAGCATCAGCAATTATGTTGTCCAAACCCTTTTTATGACAGATCTCCAAGTTGTACTCCTGTATAATCAACGACCATCTCATAAGCCGCTGGTTGTGGTTTTGCATCCTGGATAGAAAGACTAAAGGGTTATGGTCTGTATAAACCTTAGTCGGTTGTGGACTGGACCCGAGGTAGGCCTCAAAATGTTGTAAAGCCAGTAATAAGGCTAAAGCTTCCTTTTCAGTGGTTGCATAGTTCAACTGATTTCTCAAGAGTTTCCTTGAGAAGTAAGCCTCTGGATGGTCTATGCCTTGGCTATCTGACTGAAGAAGGACCGCTCCCACACCGAGCGCACTGGCGTCAACCTCTGATGTAAAAGGAGCATTAAAATTTGGTGCAGACAGAACAGGACCACAAGACAAAATGCTCTTTAGGCTCTCAAAAGAGTGCTGACACTCACTGATCCAAACGTAAGGCTTTGATGGACTAGTCAATGATGTGAGTGGAGCAGCCACGGAAGAAAAGTTTTTACAGAATCTTCTGTAAAACCCAACCATACCTTGAAACCGGCGGAGTTCCCTCCTGGTGGTTGGCACAGGAATGGCAGCAATGGCTGAAACCTTTGCATCCACTGGGCATACTTGTCCTTGTCCCACTCGCTGACCAAGATACAACACGGATCCCTTTCCAAACTCACACTTGGACAGATTTAGAGTCAATGAGGCAGACAGCAAACGTTTGAAAACTTCTCTCAATTTTAAGATGTGGCTTTCAGTGAAGTTTGGCATTGACAAAAACCAAGTGCATCAGCTTTGAGGGGTTGATCCTGGTGGGTAAACTGATTTTGCTACGTGAGCATGCATGGAGTGATGTCGTTGTCAGAAAGTGCATATAAACGCGCGAGAGTTCACCGAGCGCATGCCCCCTCACTAACTACGGGTTTCATGCGAGCGGTTGTTGTTTTCACGCATGTGGATTTTGAAACTAATGTGAAACCATAGCCCCCCCCCCCCTCAGGTGGTAGAGGGTTGTCTTCTGATCGAGAGGTTGGGGATTCGACTAGCGCCTTGCATGGCAGTCCTGCCCCATTGGTGTGTGAATGTGAGAGTGATTGGGTGAATGAGCTGATTTGTAAAGCGCTTTGGGACTGCTTCAGTGTGGTGATAAGGCACTATATAAATCAAGTCCATTTACCATTTACCATTACATTGACCAAACAAATGTGGCTTGAAGAAAAAAAAAGAGAGAGAGAGAGAGAGAAACAATCAGTAGCCGGTTCCCGTTGTCCACGTCTTACAGCCGGTTCGTTCGCGACCGACACATCACTAACTGTGGCTCCCCACACGACGCCAACACCCTCATCATTAAGTATGCAGACGAGTCGACACAACCATCTTTGGCTTCATCAAAGATGGGGATGAGTCTGCATACAGGACAACTGTATACTGATGAGACAATAACCTTGTTTTTAATGTGAAAAAAATAAAAGAACTCATTGTGGATTACAGGAAGAGAGCCATGTGGTCACTAACTCTTGGTGGGATTGAGGTGGAGCGGTCCGACAGCCACAAGTTCCTTGGCCTTCATGTAACTGAGAACCTCAGCTGGGCAAAAAAACACTGGTGCTACAGTGAAAAGAGCTCAACAGAGACTGTACTTTATCAGGCTGCTGAAGAAGGCAGGGCATCACCCAGCCCATGCGCTGTTCCATGGAGTCAGTTTACAACCTGAGACACCGCAGGCCTGTGAGCATCAGCACTCACAGGGCCCACTTCCACAACAGCTTTTTCCCAGCTGCTGTCAGACTTGTGGCACAGGACATTAAAGAGGGCAGATACCACAGTACTCTTTCATTGAGAAAATAATCCCCTATGCTGAACAATTTTACCTCACGCTCTCCTATGTGCAATATGTAAATTAAACTTAGGTTATATTTATCTATTTATCTTTTTGTTGAGTATACTTATGTCCTTTCCTTGTTTTTGCACCTTTACTTATACTGTCTTGGCTGATTTGTTGTTGTTTGTATTTGTTAATTTGATCTGACTCTGGGACATGGACAAGAATTGTGTTGTACCTGTTCTTTTTTGGCATGTGCATATGGCAATAATGCATGAATAATACCAAGGGAAAGAAAAGATGAACTACAGTTGTTGTGTGATCAAATCAGCAATTAGCTATCATTAAAACACTACTCAAACTCTCACATGCATCGGTTGCCTTCACTGACCCTATTTGTAATATAATTTAGAAGTTTAGTTTGCTAATCACAGGCATATGTTATTTCTCTTATAGTGGGCTGTTTATTCGATAATTTTCAATTATGCTAAAAAAGATCAATTAAATAAATTGCATATCTTTTTTTAAAAAGTATAGAAACTGTATGGGTTCTTTATAGGCTATGGGGTAAACATACACGTAACTAATAGATCAAAAATGCAATTTCAGACAAGTGTTTGTATATTTAACTTAACAATACGATTCTCTCGGTTTGACTGAAGATTTTACATCGGTGTTACCCTGTAAACAGTTTTATTTCAAAATGTTCACCTAAATGTATAGATCCTCTGTGCTCTTTCTGTCATAATCAGTCACCTGTGTATTTTGAGACTGCTCTTACAGTCAAATATTGTAGATTGACATATTTGTAAATATAAAGCTTAATTAGGACACACAATGTAATACAAAATATGTAATTATGGGTATTTACGAAAAACCCATCCTTGCAAATAAATCCTTCATGAAAAACCTGAACCTGATATTAGCAAAATATCATGTACACTGCTTTAAACTTTCCAACCAGAAACCTCTGTTTGTAGTATTCCAGTCACTCATTCATAATCACTGTAAATCACTGCACCAACTATATATCCTCAAATTAAAGCTGAAAGTCTGTAGTTAAAGCACATATTGTTTGTTTCATTTAAAATCCATTGTGGTGCTGTTTAGAGCAAATACAGTAATTATGGACCTGACTGTATATTTTTTGAATATTTGTTTGTGTTTTTAAGGAGATAGATTTGCATCTTTATGGTATTATTCGATCCCAGAAAAACGTTTAAGAAAAAGAAAAAGAAAAAAAATCACTTCAATAAAAAAAAAACAACAACTTTTCAATTAAAAAAAAACAAAAAACTTTTCAATCATAAAAAAGTTCACATCAATCAACAATAAATATTTCAAACAAAGAAAATTGTTAATTTGCAATTATTTGGGTCTCAAATATTTTTTTTTGCATTTGAACACGTTTTTTTCTTTGATTGAAATTTTTTAATTGCTTTTTTTTTTTTTTTTTTTTTTAATTTTTATTGAAAAGTTTTTCTGGATTGAATAATACAGACACAAATCTACCTCCATATGATTTGGTCAGGGGGAACTTTTCTTCATTCTAATTGGCTACTCGTCACAGTGGGCGGGACAGTAATGAGGAAGTAAAACGGCTTTGTTTTCTACTCTTCTTTACTCAGAGAGTAAATAATTGAAAGAGATAACACGTTATTTACGATAATACTGCAATTTACAGTGTATTTGAAGCAGACGGTGGAACCGACGGTTGTCTTCGATACATTTCAAAGCCCGTGAGTCTCATTTATTGTCTGAATAGTGGCTATGATTTCTGCTCGGTTTCAGTTTCAGTTTGTAACTTGTTTTTTTCACCTCGACTATTATTGTCCTTTTATCGTCTCTGTGTTGCAGCTAACTTAATTAAAATATTGATATGTAATTATGTTGTGTAGTCGACATAAGTTTATGGAAGCCCGTTTCTGCCACTTAAAGAATAAATAAAAATCACCACAGCAAGTCAAAATTACGAGTTGGTAATGTCACAATTATGAGATACAAACTGAGCATGTGCTGCAGTCTACCGACACTGACTGTTACCATTTTTAATTACACTTTAAATAATAATTAATTACATTTGTTAAAGGGATATTTAATGGCGTCACGGAGGGTTTTCTGTGGATTATGAAATGTTCCTGCATGCACGCTTACCTACGTCATAAATGATTCTGTCACATTTTTTTATCTTCCTTTGCAACTTTATAAAATAATTTCCTCATAAATATGAATTCCTATCTCATAATTATGACTTTTCTCAAAATTCGGACTTTGTAATTCGTAATAATGACTTTCCATAGTCGGGCTTCCATAACATGATACTGACAGTATTTATTTTCATAGCAGTTTTAGATAGTTGATGTATTTTCCTAATAACCTGTAATAACCGGCACCACAAACATTATTAAATGTGGTTTTCTCCAGTTAAAACTGTAGTCTGTTTTTAGATGGTTATAATACATCCTCTAAGCGTATTACAAATAACCACCTATTTAACTGCACAGAATGAAATAATTTAAACATTATTTTAATTTGTTTAATGTCTCTTACTTGGTTTATGATTGATTCGGTCCATGGGACAGTGCTATTTTTGTGATCCGCATCTGGCTTTATATCATGTGAAGAACATCTAATATTTTGATCTGTTATTTACAGTATATATGATGCCACGACCAAGGAAGAATGGATTGCCCAAGCCACTTCCAGAGGGCTTTATACTTACAGACATGATGAAGAAGAAATGGAGGCTGGGGAGGATGATAGGTGAAGGTGGCTGTGGACTGATTTATCTCGGTAATGAGTAAATAGTGCCTACACTCAGATAAACATACAAACAATAAATCTAACTCTAACACTCTGTCACATGCCATCTTGAAGCCGCTGAGGACACAGGCAGACCTGTTGCAGATGACAGTGACTTTGTCATCAAAGTGGTGAGTACATATCTACTGCACATATGTGGCTATCACATGCTTAGAACACATTCATTGTCCTCTTGCATTCTGCTACTATATGGAACGGCAAATTGTAATTCGTTATTGATATAAACATATTTATGCCACTGTAAATTACATGATTTATTCTCAAGGGGCCCTATTCTCCTGTCTGAGTCATTCCATGTCATTTCAAAACATTTTTGGGACATCCCTCACACTTTGATCCCAAAAAATTCTGAAATATTTACCAGTTATTTCCTAATTAATTCAATAGGCACACTGTACAGTTTAGTTTGATCAGATGAATACTTTTTGAGATATGGCCAATTCTAGTGAGGCGTGTATTTGTCTATTTTCGTCCATCCTTATTTTTGTTTCGTTATCTCAGGAACTACACCACATAGGAAACTGACATTTGGTACAGTAATACAGCTCCACCAAACATATTTGCTATACATCCTATCTGGTGGACATGTCGGCTCTTTAAATTTGGTAAAAGGTTTGTCTGGGGTTGGGACTGGAACATTTTTGGGCCTTCAGTAAACAACTTTGCATATGTCTCAGCTCCCTGTAATTCTACCAGCTTTGAGCTATGCACATAGACTGTTCACATCACTGATGATTAGTGACATACAGTAAATGCATTGGTTCTGGGTGACAGTCTCTTGAAATCTGATAAAATAATTTTGGGATTTCATTGGCCCACTGCATGTTAGAATGTAAGAAAAAAATCAGATTTCTGTTTTAATTTATAGTATAAAGGTCACTCTTTCTTGGGATATAAAATCATTTTTTATTGTCTTTTTTTTAGACCCCGACTTTGAGGCTGTTTCACCACTTTTTTGTAATTTAAAAAAAAAAAAAAATTGTAATTTATTAGTAACATAAAAGCATATAATAACCATTGCATCAGAAAATAATTTATTATTATTTATTTATTATGAACAAATTTGTGATGTTCTACATTTTCTTTTTTTTGGGGTATTTTTCCTTCAAAACACACACACACATATATATATATATATCATCATCATTATTATCATAGCAGTAATTACTGTAAATGCTGCATCACATAAGCAATAACATGAAAGATGAAGCATACTTTCAATTTGAAAGGCCTTATTTGTTGAAGGAGAATGTAACAGATTTAACTAACACGAATTCTATATTATTTTGCCACATTGGACTCCATTATGTAGCCTCCTGCGTGTAGATGAATGTTTAGTTCACCTGTTATTTACATTGTACGTAGTATGAAAATAGTTTGACAACAGACTGACCAAAGTGGAATGAAGTCTGAGCTTCATCAGTGCTTCACTGAATGAGCTGGTATATCCAAAGTTTAAGGCAAAATAAAAAGAATGAAAATAGAATGGAAAACCTCTTGATGACAGTGGCAGTAGATTAGATTATTTCTGCTAGTCTCTTTTGCAATATTATTAATATTTGTGGCTTAAATTGTAACTGCATCCAAACTTCCATCACAATCTTAAGTGGAGGGGGAGGAAATGCCACACAGCCAGAATCCATGTGGCTACGTGCATCACAGATCATGGTGTGCTAGTGTTATCTGACACTGAAACTGCAATTAGTGTGAAAACTAGAGATAATTGTATTTTCCACAATATTATTCTTGCAGGTCTATAGGAATTTATTTTACACATGAATACATCACACCCCGTACATTCTTTTGTCTTTGTGACGTTGCTTTATTCCACTTAGTCTCTTTAGTTTAGGATTGGACAAAATCTTGTTGGTGGTTCTTTTTGTGCATATTTTTTGGTCTTCACCACTACACAACTGAACTACTGTCTTACTTACCTAACTCCAAACATTTAATCCTAGATAAACAGCATATTATACCATTTGCATTCTAACATTGATTAACATTTTTAATGTTTCCTAACTGGAGTAATGAGTGATAATGAAATCATGGATCCCATGTGCTTGCATTTTTAGGAGTACCAGGAGAACGGCCCCCTGTTCACAGAGCTGAAGTTCTACCAGAGGGCAGCCAAACCAGAGAGCAGTGAGTAACGCCAACCAGTCGCCATCTCGGCAGCTCGCTAGAGCACAAGAGCATTTGAGTGATGAAGTAGCTGCAGACACTGTGTGCCACACTGTAATTAATAATAAGCAAACATGCACCACAGTTGGACTCAGGCCCTTGTCTCAGTCCAACACCTTTATTTGGAGAGGAGCGAGGGAGGGAAAGCCACTCACTCGTAATAATACCTTGGCCTCCGCTGAGCCCCTAACCACCTGCTAATCTGATGTAGAGCCAGAAAAAATGGTCGCCATCAAGCCTTGAGCCAGGTCTACTGCTTTGTTTTCTGCTTATTGTGTCTTTGAGATGCAAGTGCCTTAGTGTGATAAAGACTATCTGATCAATAGTAGCAGACAATGGGTTTGGGTCGTGTTAGTGAATTTTTGCCGGATAAACGCTCGTCCCGTTTTACTCTACTCCTATTAACTCTACTGTAAAAGAACACAACTAACCCTTCATATAGAATTTTGTAAACTAATGTACTTATTACAAATTATAAGTTAACTTTTAAACTTGTAATTTAAACTTTAAAGCTGGGGTTTGTAGAGTCTTGAGGCTCTCCCCCCTCCCATCCTGAATGAAACTCTGCATGCATGAACTAGTTGTGACTGTTTTCTCCATAAAAACTAGTAACAAATGTAGGAACTTTATCTTGTGCTATTGGAGCGTTTTCTGATGTTTTAGAGACATGAAAGTATGTATCACTCACTGCTGTGAGGACAGTAAGAGGCTCAGAGTCACAGCTGCTCCTCAAACACAGTCAGCAGAGCAGACACACACTCCGTCCACACTGCATTTGATTTGTTCCTTCCACCTTAGATAATTTTTAATAAGCTATTTATTTCATCTGTTCTCACTCTCTCTCTCTGACTCGGGGCGGACTGCGCTGACTGACAGTGGATCGCTCGCATTTTGCTGCGCACACCGACTCCGCGGACAGGGTTCCTCCCGAGCACGTTTGTGCCTTTATTTTGTTGCTTCTCCACCTCTGTCTTCCTCTTTCCTCTTGCTTTGCCGTGTAACTGCTGTGCCAAAAGCCACATTAGAGACTTCAGCTGGAATATAATGCAATGGGATTTTCCCTGCTCTCAGCTCGGGAACGTGCAAGTTTTGACGAGTGGCTCGAGCAGCCGCTAGTAATGCTTAAAACAGCTTATGGGATCGCCCTGTTGGTAGAAAGATCTTTGATTGGCTGAAGTCCAGTGTCACGCTCCTGTATTTCTAAAGCTCATTTACAGTCAGGAGAAGGAGAAGAGATTCACTGTCCACTCAGAACACTTTGGATTATAATATGTCGAAAACACTTCCGTTGTGGCCATTTTGCATTAGTGTTGTGACCTTTTTGCATTTGTGTTCATTTCTGTAAATGCATTCACCTGACACTTCCCAGCCACCGTACAAAATAGGTAATTTATGTGAATCGTATAGATCCGATGAGTTTTTTTGCTTGGGGGGGGGAATCGGGGGGGTCATAGGGTGTTTACTGCTCCTTGCACGCTGGAGGTTTGATTCATTCCACACACATCTAGCGTACATAAACAGTTGTAATTTCTACATATTACTCCACGGCGGACTAATATGTGAGCGCATAGCCCTCAGTGGTCGCGCTGTGACCTGCTTGGAACAGGTCACTGGACCGGTGTCACTTGGCCGGGAAAACACGCAGATGTTAATGAATCACTTAATCGGCCATTAAAAATGTAAACCACTGAAAGTGACATAATGTTCATTAACACCCATTCCTGGGGAAGCTACAATCAGTGAGGGAGGTGCTGAGCAGGGTCCGTCAGCTTCACCTACTCAGTGTTTAATATGAATGTCTCATCAGTGCTACAGAAGATCTGTGGGAACAAGGTGTGTGTTTTTGTGGACCAGACTGATTCCAGAGATTGTAGAGTCTGAAACATTGTACGTTCATGATAACTTGATACAGTAGCTTCTAACATTCTGGCCCCTGGTGGTGAAGTAACTTTGATCAACTTGAACTTTGATTCAGTAAATCATTGATCGCTGAGAGGAAATTGGGTGACATTAATGCTGCTGTCATTCATACATCTTTATATGACGTATGATTATAAATAATTAAAAAGGAGCAGTAAGATTTATCCATGTCAGTACAATCTATACCTACCTTTCAATTGGAGCTTTCATGTGGTTATAAATTGCATTTTATTTTGACATACATTTCTGTTTAATTATGTTTTTTTTTTTTTTAATTCATTTTGTTTACTCATAGGAGTTGAAAAACAATATTTTCTGAAAAAAATTGATGAATGTTCTTTAAAAAAAAAAACAGAATAGAATATAACAATGTGGAAAACACAGAATTATGGAGTTTGGAAAAAAAATAAAATGTTTTTTATAGTGCCCTATGTAAGTCCTGTTAATGTTTGTCAGTTATTTCAATTCAATTCAACTTTATTTATATAGCACAGAATACATCAAAGTCACTCAAAGCACTTAGCAATATAAGATTTAAAGTAAGTAAGTAAAGAAAGAACCCTACGATGAAAGTGCAGCTGAGAACAAAGCAAAAGCAGTGGAGAAAGGATCAACAAAGAAAGCTTGAGAGGCTTGTCCAGAGCAAAAGAGGAAAGAAAAAAGGCACATGATGGAAACTGTTAAAAGGACAATAAAACCAGTAGCTCAGCAGCAGTGGTGTTAAGTAACAAAATGAATTACTGTACAAATGTTTGGTACTTTTACTTTAACATCACAATTCTTCTTACATATATTTTTGTTGTTTTTCACAAGCCACAACTTGAGTGGCGTGAATACATGTTTTTTTTGCTTGAAGAAAATCGTGTATTTTTCCTTAGTGTACTTGAAGTGTTAAGATCAAAACAAATTCTCTGGGAGAGGATCCTGTAAGATGTATTTTTTTGTCACCTTTTTCACACCTTTGGTGTTTGCATGTCTGCATTTATTCATGTGCCAGAAGCCAGCCTTCAAGTCACCTCCTCAGCATCCATTTGTGCGTCTTTCTCACGCTTATCGCTCATTGTTGTTCTCGTCTTGTTCAAGTGCAAAAGTGGAAGGCAAGCAGGAAACTGGACGTGCTGGGTATTCCTGCATTCTTGGGCTCAGGACTGGCTGAGTACAACGGCCTCAGGTACGAACGAAGCCCAGCTGTGTCAGGTGAAATAGTTTAGTAACAGATTGGCTGAATGTCTGGCTACTCTGTTTATGTATAACAACAATGTCAACTTGGTTTGTACTGATGATTATTGCTTAATGAAAATTGAAACAAAACTGCACAAAGTTGTCTCCAGGTAATATAAATCTTTAATCAGAAGTGTTCCTGTCTGTACAAACATGCAAACTAAAGTTTTAATTAAGGAACAAAATAAAAGTTTTCTTAAATGTAAAATGTTGTTGTGGTTTTAGTGTTGCTCTTGAAATGGTTTGTGTGAAACTGTGCTGTAGCATCAAACTGACTGTGAGGAATGAGGGCAGTACAAAGTTACTGGGTTATTCTCATATTGGAAAGCTTGTCTTTCTTCACTCATTCTTTTTGCATCTCTGAAAAGCACATTTGGCCTCTTGAGTACTAATACAGTAGAATTTAACTTGTAATATTTGAAGGATGTCCAGATAGCACTCATTCAGAATGAGTTTGAGTACTCAGATTTGGGTAGAATTGCTTTGCCAAAGATCTTTATTAATGTTCTAAATTATGTGATTACAAATTTGAAGTTATTGTTATGAGATTTTAAGAATTGTTCAAAGGTCACTTTTTTATTTTGTTGCAATGGGGGGGCCATGAGAGTTTTTCATTCTTCAACTTTATTTATAGTTTTTCACATTATACAGAGCAACAGTGTGTTAAAACATATACATACAAAACAAAACACACCCTATCCCACCCTTCATCCTGACACCTGGGAATAACAAAAGAGATAAAAAAAAAACAAGCATATCTTACAAACAAAAGAAGGGTCAATGTTCCCATAGGGCACCACTCATTGATCATTTGACACACTAAAATGTAGCAGAAGCCTAGATGCACAGCATCAAGAATACATATTGAGCTGAGAACACATACATTGATTACGGCTTGTGCACAGGTTCATACATAAGTACCCATGGATCTTTGATATAAAATTGAAATTGCAAAAGGAGAAAATTACATTTATACAGCTGGAGGAAAATAAAGAGTGATGGTGAGTTCTAGAAATGGTGACCTTGTATCAATACATTTCTGTCTAAATTTGGATCTATTGTATCTTAAGTTTTTCCAGTGGAATTAGGGACATTTGTTTTACCAAAGATATGAATGATGGCATTTTTTACAAGTTTGAGTATACACCTTAGTATCAGACATCCCTGTAATGCTCTATGATAGAGATATTTAACTTATTATTTACTCTTACACAGTTATCGCTTTATGGTCATGGAACGACTTGGCAGTGACCTGCAGAAAATCTGTGAGCGCAATGGAGGAAGACTAAAGAAGGAAACGGTGTTTCAGCTTGGCCACAGGCTGGTGAGAAAATAATGTCAATAATTACTGTGTAGCCTACACAAAGTGTGCAAGTGAAGAACCAGCTGCTCAGCTGGTGGAATAGACCAGGTTAACAGATGATGATCCCTCTTTATTACTAACACAATCACTGCTTCATTTTTGGGGCATTTGTAATTAGGTCTGTCTAAACAGTCTGCTCATAATAGCTTCCCCCCCTTTTTTATTTTTGACAGGTGGATATACTGGAGTATATTCATGAGAACGAATATGTTCACGCCGACATTAAAGCTGCCAACCTGGTGCTAAGTCACAGAGGGCCTGAACAGGTCAGTCCACTGGAGACCTGTGATAATTGTCCAACGTCTGCTCTGCTTTGCTTAATGAGATGTCTCTTTAAACAGGAACATTCCCCTCATTTGTTTTTATATTGCCACTCGTTGTGTCTCGTAGGTGTACCTGGTAGACTATGGACTCTCCTATAGATACTGTCCCAAAGGAGTCCACAAGGAATACAAGGAGAAACCAAGGAAAAGCCCGGATGGAACCATAGAGTACACCAGCATTGATGCCCACAAAGGAGTTGGTAAGTTCTATACTATAGGTGAAAAGAAGTGCTTGAGAAATTTATTGTTTTAAATAATGAGATTGAAAGTATAGGATTTGGTCTGTCCATCAGCGTTTTCTGAATGATAATGCTGCGTTCACACCACACGTTTTCTGCGGGACCGTTCGTGTCTATCGCGCGAAACCTTCTACAGGATTCGCAGGATCAAAAAATGTTTCCCTATTTGCTTCATATTCGCGTCTGAAGCGAAGCTCCACCCACCAGACTCCCAAAAAGGCGACAACCAGGCTCTGTTTGTTTCCACCATCAACTATGGAGGACCCCCGTCAATTCACTGCTCCTTACCTTTGGAAGGGGAAGAAACGTCAGCTTTCCTGGCTTCACCAGGTTAACCAGCGCCATATCCAACACGGTGAGATTCAGTGCCTGCTTCAGGAGCTACGCCTGGATGATGACTTCTTCCAGCGGTACCTGTGGATGACCAACGCCCGATTCGACGACCTGCTGGGTCGGATTGGCCCACGAATGTCCTGGCAGGATACCAACTACCGGAGCTCCATCTCTGCAGCCGAACCACTGTCTGTCTGTCTCCGGTAAGTTTCATAAGCAACTGAAGATGTTATGATTCATCAGACACATCTCTCACATGCACAATAAAGATAGATACTATATTAATCCCAAGGGAATTTAAAAGCAGAATTATTAAAATTATTGTTTTCTGGAGATACCTATTCTGGGAGAAAAGGCCTGCTTTATTATTGTTTTTATCATAAATATATTACAATTAAAATAAAAGTTAATCATTATAATAAATTATTTACTATTGTTATTTTTTGTCCTCTTGAGACCTATTCTGGAAGATAAGGCTTGTTTTATTAATAATATTTTTTGTTTTTAACTCATATTAAGATTTCATAAATCATTAGTTATTTACTACTGTTAATTATTGTCATCTAGCAACACATTCTGGGAGATAAGGCCTGTTCTCTCTCTAATCTCTCCACCTTTTATGCACACGTACACACACCCACATTATATATATCTGATTATCAATGATCTGAGCTTTTCCATGTTGTTCACTGTGCAGGCATCTGGCCACAGGTGACTCCTTCAGGACCACAGCTAACAGCTATGGATGAGAGGTCTTCACATCGTACTTCTCGGCAGGAGTTATTCCATGGCTAGACATATTGCACCAGCACACCCAAAACGACTATTTTAAGAGCCAACCACATACTTCTATAGAGAAAACTTCCTACTGTATTAACTTGTGTATAATAAATATGGAAGAATGGGGAGAGAAACGTCTGTCAGCTTCATTTTTAACCAGAAAGAAATAATCCAAGAAACCTCACCTCTGAAATTAATGTAAGGCATTAAAGGTCTGACAGAGAATCAATATGAGGAAACTATATATTCTTGTATGAACAAAATATATAACCTTGATGTGGTGTACGCATTGCTGTTAAGATGCATCGATAGAAATTAAAAAGAAAGCAAAAGTACACTTCAAAATGTGTTTTTAATCAACAATTCTGAAAGAACACCATGTACATTAACATAATACCTCAATTTTAAACAAACTATTTACTTCAATATTATAATACATACATAATAAACAAACTAGTATAAACAACTATTCACAATGTGGTTCCTGCCATGCAAAGAGTGCCGCCCACCCCAGCCCATCCAGCCCAATCCAAAACCTAATTAAAATTTTCCAAATTTAGTGTTACCGGGTGATAATAAAGAAATTTATAACTGAAATTTAACGTTCCCTAAATTCTGGTGGCACTTTTTGCATGATAGGAAGCAGGCTTCTCAACAACGTCTCATCCTCAGTCAGAGCTGGTGGTAAGGAGGTGGTCTCCTGAAGGTCTGTAGGATAAGCTGCTCCACCTCTCTTGGAGGGTCTTGGCTGGGCCTCTTCTTTGCTCTTTTTCCTTAAAAAAACAAAACAAACACATGATATATATATATATATATATATTAATAGCTTATCAAGTCACTGTTACTTAAATAAGATCATAGATATATTTTAATTAAACATTAAATTAGGTAATGATCAACATTGTCATCACTGATATACCAAGCATTTATAGATACATTTGATTTATAACAGAATGCAAAACAACTTCTGTCATGTTCATATCAGATGGTTTGGCTGCACTTGTTTCTGCAGTAGATGCTGCTGCAGCACCATCATCACCCTCAGCATCTTCTCCTGCTCCCTGAGCACTATCTGTTCTCCCTCCCTCTCCTTCTCCATCACTCATTTGATTGTTTACCTCTGAGTGACAGCAAACACAATATATGAAATGCATTACTATACATTTTTAATCATTATACTAGATTTAGATCCCCCACTAGAAGAAGCCCTGTGATGCATAAAGGCCTGAGTATTAACCTGGTATATATTTCTATATGTCTGCACTGATAAACAAACCTCCAGTCTCTGATGGTTGACCATACTTTGCGGTCCTGTCTTTCTCAACCCCCTGCCCCATGTTGCTGCTTGTCTCTCGCGGTGGAACAAAGGGGTCGACGAAGGACATGACCACAGAGTATTTCCACCGTTTGGATGTACCTGCAGCTGACCCACTACGCTTCTCCTGACTTTTTTTCCTCTCATAAACCATCAGTGAAAAAAGCTGGTGTTAGCGGCTAACTCTATCATTAGCTAATGCTATCCTTGCTCACTGCCGACTTTCAAAGATGAAAACTACAGAGAGAACATTTACCTGCTTCTCCCACCTCTTCGCTGATTCTCCTCCATGCCAAATCCGTCCTGGTCCTGGTCCCGGGTAAAATAACAGGCCGTGTCATACAGCTCCCGGTGGTCACACACCGCTACGATTAGCTTCTAAACTCCACCGCGCAATCCCTGAAGAACTTGTTTCTTTCAGTCCCATGTCGCCCTCCTTCCTGTGCAGCCAGCGTACCATCCGGTGTCTGTAGCCCTGCCAGACAAAGTCGCATAGGTGTGACTGAAAACTAAAAAAAAAATTCCAATCAGGAGCCGACTGATCATTCACTTTTATCTATTTCCAAATCTTAGTCATGTAAATGTGCATTTCAATATTTGTTCTAATCAGTGACATGCCGTGAGCACTAGGGTTGGGTTGGTAGGGCGTTATCAATTTCATATGTTTGGGCTGGCAAGTGTTAATCAAACAAAATCAACATCGTAAAACACCATTAAAGAAACTTAAACAATTATTCACTAAAGCCTCCATACTCTCCCAACAAGATATATCTCATGACACGGCAGCGCATTCGTTGTTTGTGTTGGAAACACAGAAACATGGAGAAAAAGACAACAACAACTCAGAACAGCCTCAGTGAGGAGCATCCACAAAGCCAGTCCTTCCTTTTGTACCAATCATTGTGGAAAATACGAAACATTTTCTGACCTTACCTTTGCTGAAGCTCTGGTAACTCAGGTGTTGGTCTCCCATCTTTTAAAAGCTGTCGTTTTTCCTCAAAACAATGTTGTGACCATGTCTTTATTGTCTCTAGCGCTGTCATCCTGCCTGTAGTGTTAACCCGCCCACTAGCTAGAGAACGTAGCAGGCCACGCTATATCAATTTACTAATGCACTCTGAACTTACATATAGCATTTAGCATAGCACAGTTACATCCAAAGGCAGTGTAGAGAGCTGCCTTTTTACTTAAATGGTTTTCATATTGGGGAACTGACCGGGCATGCCCAAACACATAAACACGCTATGGGGCCAGAGGCAGAGCAGCATTGTGCCTTTGGGAGAGGGTGTGGCCTCCTCCTGGCTCCACCTCCTGCCTTACAGCAGAGTGAGACTTGTGCAGCGTCTCTGCCGTACCAGGAAATAGAGATGTTTAGTCATTTGGGCTATGAAAAGCACAAAATGCTGACACCTTCAAACTTATAGGTACTGTAGGCTATCGGAAATTGAAAAATAAATAATTTATAATTACATTATAATTACAACAAATAATCAAATTATCAATTCACCCTCGGGTAGGCACTGCCTACCTTGCCTACCCTGACTGCACGTCACTGGTTCTAGAGCGTATTGTTCATCTTGGTCGTGAATGCGCTCCTGCTCATCTACGTATACTCATGTTTTTTTTTTTTGATTTGTCAATATGTATAAAAAGTCTTGCTGCCACACTGGCCTCTGCCCCGCTGAGCTGATATCGGGAACACATTAACTTGGAAATTGCTTACAAGCTCCCTCCCTTCGCTGACCATTGATTCTACATCTACGCTTGCTGCTGAATTCCCCTGTGCTGTCTCTGTTTTAACAGTTCCCTAATTAGCCGGAGTCATAACCTGCATCATGTATTCATCCCCCCATTCATTACAGGCTTTGATGTTGGGTTAGAGCGAGGCCTGTGCCACTGATAACCTCACCCACCAGCTGCAATGCCTGCTGGTTCAATACTGTGAGTTAGCGTGGCTCACACTGCCTAATCACTGGAGCACACTTTCTATCAAACTGATCGATAAATGAGAGAGGGAGCTGAAAGTGTCCTGTCAGCAGTAAATATCAAAGGAATGGCATGTCAATTTTAATAGTGCTTTGAATAGGAAGAAGGGTTGTGTTTGAATTAAATAAATGCAAATGAAATAGACATTTGTCTTCATAAAACGGGAAGTAACATATTTTTAAAAAAAAGTAATGAAGAACTTTTATTATCTGGATCTGATAGCTAAGAAGAACAAAATGCCATCCTTCCTGATAAATATTTACCTGTTAGAGTTCCTTACACTGACAAATTTGACCAAGCACTGGACCCTTACCTACCCGTTACTGACTTCCTCATCAATCCTCCTAACTCTTAAAGATGTTGACACGTTACCATGGTGAGCTCTGGAGAATACTTGCCACGTGTGGCAGTACTCTGAACCAGAGCTAAACGATGTAATTACTGCCATTCAGTAGGCGGACAGCGGACTGAAGACCGCCTCTGAACATCAAGACTGAAGCACAAGGGTTAAGAGTGTGACACTACAGCAGCTTTAGGGAATCTGAATAACAAAAGGAGATAATTAACAACACCGTCGCTTCGTCACCTTCCTGTCTAACGCCTGTACAGAGCATGTGTACTGTGTGTATTGATGTAGATGTGGCTCATGTATGTGTTCATGTCCAGGCCTCCTCTGAGAGCTGTTTATCTGAGTGTGTATACACATGCTATTCTTTACATCAGTGCAAACACAATACACCATCAACCAGTGGCATAAAAGGCTATCAATGGCTTGAACAATGTACTGTAGGTGTAGCAGGTGGTTTAATAAATGGTGATTCTACATGGTTTAAAGCTGCTACCCACAGTATTTTTAAAAAAATCATACACAGAAACAGTTTATTGCTCTGTATAGTTTATACCAGGGGTCAACAACGGTGCCCGTGGCCACCAGGTAGCCCACATGGACCATGTGAGGTGTCCTCGGGAGCTGTTGTCACCAGTGAGCTCCATCTAAAATCTGTTTTACTTTCCAGGATTGAAACTCACAAAGATAATACATTTGACAGATGTAGATAGTACTTAGTAGAGTTAAATACTGCTGCACGTGATAATGTTTTAGTTTTAAATTAATCATCTTTAAATGTTTCTTTTTACTGAGTCACATTGTGACAATTGTTTTTAAGTGTTGCAGATTGAGTGTATGGGTTGTGGTATGTTATATCTAATATGATATATAAGATATATTTTTAAAAACACAATGTAGAGTTTTGTAAAATATGACATATTTGTTACATTTTACAATAACGTTATGTTATCTAATTAGTTAAAAGTTGTTTTTTAGTAGCTAGGAAAATAGGAAGATGATCATTTTCCATTAAATGTAATGAAAGTTAAACAATTGCATGAATTAGGAGAAATAATGTTACATGTTGAAATTTAAACATTTCCTACCTTTTTAAGTTACTGCTAGCCTTCCTCATCATCTTACCTTCTAATTAAAGTGAAACCATGAACATTTGGTATTTTAGAAGTTATTTTCAAACTGGTAGCTCTTTGGACTATTCAGTACCTCTAAAGTAGTTCACAGTTTCAGAAAGGTTGGTGATCCCTGGTTTACACAATACAATGAATTTGTTTTGGTGGGTTGCTGCAAACAATTAACTAGTAGCAAAAAATAATAATAAAATAGAGCAAAAGAACAATGGAGTTTTTTAATGGAGGGGCTATGTAGTTTTACATGGTTGTTCATTTGATAAAATCATGATGTATGCCTCTTAGATAAACAAATATAACATTATTTACTCCAAAAAGAAAATAGAATGGTTAAAATTGCTACTCGAAAGTTTGTTTTCTTCACTGTAAACACTCTCTTATTGACTTTTTTGGAAAAGTTTTATACATTACATTGTGGGATATGGAGTCCTGTGTAGACAGTTGAATAGAAGTGTTTTTACATCATTCTTACCGTAATTTGCCTCCAAAAACTCTGCAAAAGATATATATATATATTTGTAGTATCTAAAGATTTTTAATAATACATCAAATCACAACTTCAGTTCTGTTATCTTAGCTTAACCACACATACACTAACAACGAGTTGAGATAGATTTGCAGTGTTTCCTATAATGTACATCTTTAAACATTACTCACAACAAAACCACAGACATATGGTATTCTCCACTTTAACTAAAGAAGGATTGTATTAGGTCCATAATGACGTATGTCAGCTAAAAGCAATATCTGAAGTTGAGCTGCTGATTCTCCCATGTAGGAATGGGATGATGCCGGACTGTAATTTCCCAGTTTTCCTACATCATTTCCACTCCCCGCTGAGCAGTTGAGGGATTCTATGCTGAGCTCTGGAGTTGATGCTCAGACACACATGGTTTTATTTTGTTCCTCTTATTCATGTTGACTGTTGAGTAAGAGGAGCCTTCGTATAGACGTTACATTACAAATTTACACCCAAAGGTTTGCAGATCACTAAAGCCATGTTATCCTGGTCTATGGGATTGAGGCTGCTTTAGGTGTTTAGGCCAGACTGTTGGCAAAGGACGATCAATGCATGGCCACAGCTAAGGGAGATTTCTCGTCTCTGATGGAGTAAGTCGATAGGTAATTTATCCTCAGACATTTGCTGGCTGTTACAGTATTGAGCTGCTAATACTCTGGGCTTGACCCCTCTGGATGGACTAAGTATTAATAAACCTCAAGTTTTTGGTCAACGTTACAAAAAACGAACCTTCCCTTACCTTCTTAAACTCCCTCCTTATTTAGTCCCACACTGTCAGACCTCTGTTACATTAGTACACTGGAAAAGGCCCGCTCATTATTGCTCTCTAATGGTCTTGAATAGGGATGTAACGATTCACTCAACTCCCGATACGATTCGATTCACGATACTGGGTTCATGATACGATTCTCTCACGATTTATTTTACAAAAAGGGACTGTAGGCAAACGATGACTGAAAAATACTGTATTATTTCCCTTTTATTTTTCATTGTCAAAAGAATCCCTTGATAAACTATTCAAAACAATGCAATTTAACTAAAAATAAATCTTGAATGAAATAAATAAAGAAATAATACAAATGAAGAAGAAGCTTATTAATTTAAATTCTGGTTCTATAGTAAACAATTAAAAACTGCATAATAGTTCTTTTTCTTTTTAAAAGTGCAACTGAAAATGTATTTTGTGCTTTAACAATTGGACTTAAAAAAAAACAAAAAAAAAAACAGTAATTTCACTTAAGTCAGATATTCGTTTGGACCAGCAGAGGGCGCTGGTAACCCAGTGATCGGTTGGCATGCATAAATTCTTGCAGTGAAGAAGAGATGCTATGCTAGCAGACAGTGCTAATAGAAAAACGTGACTTTTACAGATATTCTTTTGGTGCTAAAGTGGTAAGGAATCATTTATTAACATATTTAAGAGTAGAATGCGGCCAGAAAGAAAGTAGTAGCAGATTCCGCCCACCACGTACACTGCTGGACAAGAGAAGGGATAAATATATATATGCCGTTTAAAAAAAGTACTGCGATTCAATTTTCAAAGTATCGATGTCAATCGTGATACCTATGAATCGATTTTTAACTGCCTTACGATTAATTGTTACATCCCTAGTCTTGAATAGATCTTAACGGGTCAAAACTAAGTGATGGAAATTTTTGGAAAACTTTTGAAAAATCATTTTAAAAAAGTGTGGGTGGGAACTCTGTACCTAGACTCTGGAATTAAGCAGTGTATTTTGACAGCTTGACAATACATTTCCACTAATAGATATGATGAGCAGAACTGGGCAATATATCGATATTCAAGATATATCGAGAATTCAATACAGAAAATTACAATATCGCCTAAAACAATATATTTTTATTTTATAATTTATTTTGTATTGAAATACTCATTATAGGAGTCGCTGCTTTCACTACTTCTCAGAAAAGCATGAAAAGCACAGTTAGATGGATTACTGAGTGCACCCTATACTAGACCTTCCCCTAAACAAGCCACAATACAGAACTCACTCACACAAGCTGTCCCTTAGAGGAGAAAAGCCAAAAGTCAAAGCTATTTGTTAATAAATATGCCTGTGTGGCATTTTCCGATAAGCAAATCTAATTCAGAATTTAGTTTTTGGTAAGACTATTGAGTTAAAAATGAATATAATATAAAGATATAATAAAAGATTAATATAGTAAATTGCCATTTTGAGGAAAAATATCAAGATATGGGTTTTGGTCCATATCGTCCAGCCCTAATGATAAGTTGTATTTTCTAAAATGTTCTTATCGGGATTGAAAGAAGGGATCCAGACCTTCGTGCATTCTTATCTCAGCTGGATTTATACACTGAACAATGGATGCATCTTGATCTTCCTTGTGCTTCAGGAATCATTGTGTGCGCCACTAGAATTGTTCTGTCAGGTTTAACTTTACAGTGCAAACTGCACATATCCACAAATTTGTGTGTTATATAATTTCTCTGTTTATAACAGTTCATTTTGAGATGGAAGTGTTTTTCTCTTCCAATTGAGACTCAGGTTTGGATGTTTGTGCAACCAATGAAAAAGGATCAATGGATGATGTAAGGATTAAAGAATGTCTTCATGACCCTTATTTTGTTTGTTTGTTTAAAGATAACTCCCGTCGTGGTGACCTCCAGATTCTGGGTTTCTGTCTTCTTCACTGGCTGTCTGGGTCTCTTCCCTGGGACGCTGTGCTCAAGTATCCTCTTAAGGTCCACGAGGAAAAGACCAGGTATGAGTTCAAAGCACACTGAAGGTCACTGAAGGTGACCATAGTCTCTACAGAAAACCTTTTCACTTCATTTAAATGATTAAAGCAGTGCTATCCAAACTCAGGTTTGAGGGACCACCAGGTTCTCACAGGTTTGTCTCCTTGCTTCAACACACCTAAATTCTGAATGTGCCGTAATGCAGCGTTGCAGAAAGGCAGGGGGGTGCTGGATCAGGGAAACATTTGAAACATGTAGTACAGCAGCCGCAGGGACCAGACCTGGATGCAGTTGAATCACAGACAAACCGTAATGGGTTGATAAGGATTAATAATACACAACATGCAGAAGCAAATGCAAACTTTATATGTAAGTGAATTTTTGGTCTTAATTGCTTTTAGAAGTTTGAGTTATATTTAAATTTTAGAATGCTAAATCATGTAAATATATATTGAGCATTCCTTCACCTTCTCTTCCTCGATTTTGTTCTGGATTATAAAACTGCGTATGAGTCATTTCATGTTACTTCAACACATTTTCAGGACATACCGAAAATCCACTACAGAAAATCTGTCGCAAAAGTGTTTTTTGGATTTCAAGAGACTTTCACCCAAGAACCAATGCATACATGTGACTAATCATTAGTTATGTGAACAGTCTATATACATAGCTCATAGCTGATCAAATACAGGGAGTTGAGGCATATGTTAAGTTGTTTACTAAAGACCCAAACAAGTTGGAGCCCGAAATCCCGACCAACTTGTTAACAATTTTGAGAAGCTGGCATGTATTATTGCTGCAAAAATTTTAAAATATGAAGTTTTTAACATCCGGTTTTGGCCAATGAGGCCCTTTTCTGCAGGTGTTTATAGTACTGATAATACTGAATGCATGATAACTTCTGGAAATAATATTCCAGTATTGAGTATCTTTATACAATTAGCAAAATAAGATGACCACATTCTGTACATGTTAGCACAGCTAGACACGCACGCACGCACTCTCTCACACACACACACACACACACACACACACACACACACACACACACACACACAATACAGAGTATTTAAGGGTGAAAGGACATTTTCCTGTTGACGCCTACATTTTGTCTCACTCTGTCCTCCTCCCTCTCATTTGTCATTTTCCTGCTCAGACTTATGGAGAATCTTCCAGAGTCAGTCCAGCAGCTCTCAGTGAAAGGAGCCAGCACAGGTAAAGTACATATCACAGCAGCATGAGCTCACATTCATGTCAGTCCAGTTGAACAAGGAGTAAAACAGCAGAACCATAGAGAGCAGGTGTGGTAATTAGGGCGGTGCCTCCTCGGTATTTTTTAAACGGTTCTCGTACTTAAACGAGTATTTTTTTTAAAAATGAAACCGCACACACTTGATATGCAACATTTGCGGCTGGCATTAAATTACTAGACTGACCCAAAGAGGAAAGGTTGGATAGCAATGAAAGAAATGAGGGACCAAAATGTTTGTTCTTATTCGGTCTGGTTAGTACCGTTTACGTCGGAACTAGTGCCATATTGTCACGTTTGGGTACCCAACCCTAGTGATAATCCAGCTCCATTTAAAGGAAACATTGGTGGATTTGAACATGCACTACCATATTTAGGACACTACTTAACAATCACTAGAAATGGCTCGCCATTATTTTCATCGTAATCTATAATGAACATCTTGGAATAAATGGTTTTACTTTTCTTCACTGGAATGAGCCACTGCTACACCTGAGTAGGTGTGGCCAAAACTACTGCGTCACAAATGTGTGAATAAATCAATTGAAAATGAATGGAAAACGGGTAATTATGTGTGCTTCCACACAAAAAGGTGGAAAACACTGTAGTAAACACACCAGACCTTTATGTGGCGCTGGAACGCTGGCACAGAAATGCACCGAAACAAGGAAGAAGAAATCGAGAGAAAGGCAGCAGCAATAAGCCGTTTCACAGTTCTTCCACATTAGGTCAAAGGTCAAGAGGGATAAAATCACCATGGCTGATGGTGTAGGAAGCGAGTCTGACAGAGATTTTGATTATTCCTTAAAAGGTTTTTTTTGCATAAACGCGGCATCAGTCTCCAAGGCAGAAAGACCGAGTTAGCTGCTAAAGCTAATGCTGCACACCAGCTGAAAATTCAGTTTTTCAAACTGTTTCAGCTGATGGCGTTACTCCTGTTCACTTATCACCCTGTCATTTGTGCACTTCTTTCAAATTTGTAAATTGAATTAAAATAATAGCTTAATAAAAATAATCATGGACCTGATTAGTGCAGGTGGACCTCGTAAATTGACCTTTTCAAAGTGAGAACTCATACTGTCCTTTTTACACTTGGAAATCTTGCTTGTCCCATTAATAAAAATAATACATTTTATTTATTAACACTTTTCAAAAACTCTGTAACACTTGACAGTTATTAAAATAACTACACGTCAGAAAAAGAAACCAACAACAATAAAGTAAATACAATCACAAGTTAAAAGCTTGGGAGAGGAATGTGGAAACAGAGGCGGTCTGACACATTGATACGGCTTCTCTCATCGGTTTAACAAAAGTGCTCAGATATGTGCATCATTCCTGGGTAGAGTCCTAATCCGCCCGCTGGAGACCCAGGTAGTCTGGGTTTTCATTCATCAGGGGTCACCTGTGTGGAAGCGAGTGTGAAGCCTTGCTTCAATACTGCTGCTGAGCTGCTTCATCGGTTTTTAAAAGTGCTCGGATCGACCGAAATTGGCATCAGCGGAAAGCCCTGGACATCTCTTTGAGTTTGAATAGGTGTAATATTAATAATATGAACACTATTAAAACACTAATGATCTCTGGAATAACATTACAAACGAGTGTTGATGTTTATATCCCTCTCGACCTATGACCCCCCCTCAGGTCACACATGCACAGTTCCAGACTGTGAAAAGGCTTATTTGCAAGCCTGTCTGGATTAGGTTTTTTCTACTTCTTTATTTGGTCATAAAGAGAACCACCAGATTATTTTTAAGGTTGTGCTGCAGTTCCTGTATGACACTGGAACGTACGGGAGGATCTAGTCATTACAATAAAGACCAGTAGAGGGAAGTAATACGCCTTGTAGCATCCACTCTGCCGTAAATACAGAGGAAGAAGAAGAAGACACCTGAGGATGCATATAAAACTTGTTTTGAAAAAACAGGACATACGAAAGAAAAGAGGAAATAGATGGAGATAAAGACATGACAAGAGATATGCTTGTGGACCGACGACAAGGTAGAGCTGCTGCTTTGTTGCCATTGTTACTGCTGTTGTTCTGGGGGGTCGCACATGTGGGTTAAGAGAGAGGTGGGGCTATGGTATCATCATTTGCAGAGTATGTGTATACACCGTCCACATGGCGCCCCAGCTGCTGCCGTTTACAGACTTTCCCACTCTGGGACCCGTTTTCAGTAGTTATTGTATTTAGCTTCCAAAACGTCTTTGCTGTGTGGACACAAGGCGGAAACGACAAAAAACTTGACCATTTAGTCTACAGCCCATTTCCCTGTGGACGGGGCCTTACTTTGAGTCCAAATAACGGAGTTACCATAGTGACAGATGGAGTCAATAATGAAGCTGTAGATGAGTTTTTAGCTCTTACAGCGTGAGTTTTACTGAAAGAAACAAAATGTTTTTCTTCTTTTGAACATCTCTAGTAGTGGTTTAATATGAGATGAGACAGTGGCGCTCACATCCTAAACAACATGTGTAATTTTCCTAAGCTCTTTGCTTCCCAGAGAAGCAGCCGGAACTTTACTGCAGTTTCACAGCTGTACCATTGACATGCCTTTCAAAGTTTGTGGTGTTTTTATCTTTCCATATATAAGCAGAGGTCACACCTGTGTGATGTATGTTAGACTCTAGGTGCAGAGCCCAGCTGCTTGCCACAGATAACAACCAGTGTATGGATCAACTAAACCTTAGTGTATGTCACTGAGAGTTGTTTTCCTGCAGTCTGTGCTTCAGCATCAAGGATGACTTTGGATGACACCAACACATAATCTCACCACCGTGAGAAGATACATGAGCAGCCACTGTTATCTGCTGTGGAAGACCTTCACTGATTTCCTGCTTTTGCTGCTTTAGGACTCAATTTTTCCTGAAAAATCATGTTGATGTTACACTTTCATAGTATTTCTAAAGTTTGGCTGGATGGAAACCCCATTGAGTGACAGTTTCTCTTATTTGCAGATGAGGTGGCTGCGTTCCTCCTGCATGTTAACTCCCTGGACTACCAAGATAAGCCCAACTACCAATATCTGAAGCTGCTGCTTGGCAGCACTGCGTCAGGAAAACTGGACCTCTCAGCGCCTCAGAGAGCTGTAGAGGAGCAGTGCACTAAGGAAATCCGCAACAGGGAAAAGGTGAGACCAGCACCCTGTGATCAGTTTGTAAAGATATATCATGATAGATGTACAGCAGTCCCATATTCCTGCACAGTTAAAAAACATAATGTAATGTCATATACAATGCAGCTTTAGAGTGAGATGTGTCTCTGAATTTTATCTATTCTGTTGAGGAATAATATATAATAATAAAAAAGAAGAAGAACCTGTAAGCACACAATAAAACATCTTATTCAGAATTATCACTTGATTCGTTTAATTAATTAGCCTACGTACATTGTCAGTGAGAAACTCTCTTTTCTTGGGGAAAAATAAATCTACCAAACATTTGTTGATTGAACATATAACAGTAATACAATATATTCATCAATCATAAACTGTAAAATACAACTCGCTGCACCTTTAATGAGAAGGGTGAGGTTGAGAAGATCAAAGAACTCTGCAATGTTTGGATGAAGTTTAGAGAGTTTGAGTCTTTAATCGTTCTCCATGTAAAGTATTTTTCTGTATTCTGTTTTCATGTTTGTCAAAGCTGAAAATTTATTTTTACAAAAGTACGTCGTTGCAAAGGACGTCAAAGTCCTGACAGCCGGTTTGGCTAGCGCAAAGCAATGTAGTTCTCATCATATTTGGGCTCTTATGATAAAATTGCTTATTTAAGAGGCCAATGTGTAGTTTGTGGCAATGCATGGAGGCTCTTGACTGCTGCTCTATTTATATCCTAGCTTCAAATGTTCCCGTACCCCATGACAATTTGCGTACCCCACTTTAAGAACCTCAAGAGCACAGGAAGGAAATAAACATGTGCAAATACTTTTTCTGTTTTTTGAATTTAAGTCAAACAAGCTTCGCTCTTTAGCCACTGAGTCTCTCGACCTCCGAGTACAGAGACGAGTCACTAGAAAAAAGGAGCATTAACCCGCATTGACTCCTCCCAGTCCACAATGAGCATGTCAACCAAAGGTGATGGGGTCGCCAACTGGAGGAGGACTGTGATTTTCTTCCAATTCACCACAATCACTTATTGACCCCCCGGGGGTGGGGGTTAGCAGCAAGCCACCTCTAAACGGCCCAATTTGATAGAGTTGATGACACACACACTTTACACAGCCAAGGATGCCTCCAATTATGCTGCTGATTTCCTCTACTCGTATCATTTAATTTCCATGCTGGCCAGTTTGATCCCTAGTTAAACAGAAGTGGCCATTTACCAGCGGTTTACCAAGGAGAGTAAATGTCAGGTGGAAAAAAGTCCTGTGAATAGGCATACTGGAAACTCTATTCACTGCTGTTGAATAAATATACGGTTCCTTTATGAGAAATTTCCTGGATGGAGACAATCAGCATCTACAATGTTAGGAGCACGTAATCATCTATTTTTATAATTCTGTTCACAGAAAGTGGGACAAGCTTGTGAAGCTGTGAAACCCAAACTTGTGGCTTCAGACGACGACAATAAATTAAAGCGGAATCCCATCAGCAGCCGTTACATCAGAGGACCACCTCTCACTCAACCTCAGCCCCAACAGGTGCTGTCACTCCACCATTAAACTAACACTTAATAGTTTTAGCCACTAATAAAGATCTCAGGATGTTGTTTCTATTCACAAAGAAGTCTATTATCCCGTCTGGACTTAAGCACCTCTCTCCTGTGCATATTCTCTGGTCCAGGCTGCTGACACGCCCACCGCGCAAAAGTAGACCAAAAGCGCATTTGTGTGAATGAAGGCGGACTGAAGGAAAGGAGGCGGTGATGTCATTTTGTTGGGGCTGTTTAGGGTTAGGGTCAAATGTCATTGAAATCTGTGAGAAGCCTGATTTTATTCTTCCATTCATAAATGATCAGTGCATCAGTCAAACATCTGTCATCAATACGGTACCTGCTCTAAAGCGTGACCAAGTGTGATGTGCTGGAGATATAGGAAATGATCCCACAGAACGTCCTGCTTTAATCCAGAGGACAGAGATGTTTGCAGTGAAACAGAACCAGTGGCTTCCTACATAATACACACTTATAAATATACATTGTTTAAAGCCTTATGGAGCTGATGTGAGCGAGTCCAAACTAAAGATGAGCCTCATTTAAATATGTGTGAGAACAGTTTCTGGTATCCATCCTCTCATGCCCATTTAGTTGTTTTAACTGTGACTTTACGTTAGACATATGAAAATAGTTGAATCACTGTAACCAACGTGGACAGAAGTCTGCGTCTGTCAGAGTTTTAATTAATCGTGCAGCAGCAGCTGAGGCACAACTGGGGTGATCATAGCTGCAGCTACACAACGCACGAGTCCGTGTGGCTTAAATTCTAGTGCAATATAATGTTCACCTTAATGCTGCACTTATTCCTGGTTCAGCAGTGCGTTAGAGGGAGAAAAGGGACTGACTTAGGTAAAAGGGGAGAATAGCGCTCAAATATCATTATGACATGGTTTGTGGCAGCGAAACAAAAGCAGCTTTGATGTAATAATTTCTTGTTCACATACCTTCCTTTCATAATGGACTTTTTTTCTTGGTTATTGGCAGAGCGTTGTGTCTGCTGTTAAAACACTAAGGTCCAGGGCAGAGCCACTTCATGAAGACAGAAGAGACGAGGGGAGCGACAGACCTAAAGCCATTTCTGCATGCTACCTCAGAGGTCCTCCATTAAACTGCAGATCTCAGCCCAAACAGGTGTGAGGTCCTGAACACGAGCCTGCCGTCTTGTGTCTCATTGCTTTGAATTCTTTGTGCCGAGTGTTTTATTACTTACATCCAAATGGTTACAGATCTCTCACAACATGCAGAGAAAGTTGGAAAAAAAGCGCTTTGAAACGAGGAGCAGAAAGAAGGACAACCGGACTGTGATCTCAGGAACTCAGGATCAACGAGCAGCATCCCCCCAGAGAAAAGCCATGTGGACGAGTCCCTCCTTAGGTAGAACGACTGGGGTGGAGCACAGGTGGAAATGGGATGACGAGTTGTTCCCTTTAAAGGCAGAGAATGAACTGAAACACTGGGACGGTTTACATGAATCAGACCGAGCTCCCAGTTGGTGGGCGTGGCTTGTGATGGTGGGCTTTCTACTTCTCTTTAGTGCTTTAATGTTAGCGTGTGTGAAGATCTTTTTAAAATGAACACTTAAAGTGGAGATGGTCCCTCTTCAGGATTTGGTAGCTGCCATTTTCACTGTGATGGGCTGGAATAGAAAGAGACGCCATAGTTTATTCAACCAAGTAAAGTGTACAGTAATGGACAGTAATCTAAAGCCATGCTACCTAACTATATTGAACAAACAGTAAGTATAGTCAGTCACACATTACCTTGCTGCAGTACGGACACTCTCCAAAAACTATACTGAAGCTCTGTCTGCTGGAGGGCAGCGCTCGAAGCCACTGAAGAGAAAGAAAGAGAAAAAGGACTTGATCCACCATCACATGTTGTCTGATGTGCTCACCATAGATACCTATAGATGATTTATTTTAAATGAAGATTTATTGATAACGATTGGCTAAGTACACAGATTCCATATAACAAAGTGTTGGGGCACATGGATCCTGTGTGGTCTGAATGGAAGAATCACAGCAAGATGTTCCATTTATACTTTATGAATGTTTTTTTTCTTTGTGCTGTAAACATTACACATGATCCATATGTAAAAACATTCTGCAGATTTACACCATTTTTGATGTAAACATTTACAGTGAAACCTCTGAACCCACTGAAGAACCAGACAATCATACTTGTACCAGTAATTAATATACCTCTCATTGTTCATCAAGGCATAATCCCTCAACAGTTTCACAATATTATTTACATGTAGCTAAATATAACCTAGTTGTTAATAAGAAGGGCTACATGTTTACTGGTAGTAGGATATCTTCTTTAATGATTAGTGTTTACAAGTCATAAAAGATGTAATGAAATTCATCCACAGAAAGTTAAGCATACATATGTTTGGATGGATATTGTTATATATTAGAGCTGGGTGATATATCGAGTTTTCTCCTATCGCTATATCAGAGTTGCTGCTTTGACTACTTCTCAGAACAGCATGAAACTTATAGTTAGATGGATTTCTGAATGTGTCCGAACCCAGATCTTTCCCTAAACAATCCACACTACAGAACTCACTCACACGTGCTGTCCCTTATAGGAGGAAAAGTAAAAAGTGGCACATATTGTGCAGCTGTTTGTTACAGTTTTTTGGATTGCTTCCACACTAAAATTAAAAGTAGTACACTATTAGCAAAACCTTACACTCAAGAAGCAAAACATCAGCCCATATTTGCACAACTATAAGCACATTGTCAACCTCACACTTGTTGCAAAACTCTACACACAGTGATTTGCAAAACACTAAACACACTTAACATACATTACACACAAAAATCTATCATGAAGTCACTTCATTGCAATAACAAAGCACTGACTGTCAAATTACCACACCGTCCAACCAATTAGTTCAACACAGTCATCAGGTGTGCAAACACTCGTTTGCTTAATTGTAGACACACCAATCAGGTGTGTAAGCCCTATAAAAAGCACAATGGAACGAAGGTCGGGAACGACAAGGGGGAAAGACTCCCATGTTCACAGAACAGCAAGAGAGGGAGATCGTAAACATGGTTTTGGCCAACAATGCAATAACACTCAATCAGCTCCAAGCTAACATTGTCAATAACCACGTCATATTCAACAATATCCATCAGGTCTCAACATCAACACTGGCACGCATCCTAAAAAAGAACCATATTCAAATGAAGCAAATTTATCGAGTGCCTTTCGAGCGCAATACCAAAAAGGGTGAAACACTTTAGCAGTGTGATCATGCATACTGTCTCATAATCTTTTATTGTACTGTAATATATATACTAGATCGACACTGAACTACACAAATTTGCCTGATACTGTTCTTCAGAGAGTTCTACAAATGGATGGAGAGGAGATCCAGCATGAGTTCATGTACGCAGATGAGGCTGGGTTCAACCTGATGAGAACACAAAGGAGGGGCAGAAACATCATTGGCCACAGGGCTATAGTCAATGTCTCAGGGCAACGTGGAGGTAATATAACACTCTGTGCAGCCAATACACAGAATGGGGTCCTCCACCGCCATGCCCATATGGGCCCGTACAACACAGCACTCATACTTACATTCTTGGACAAATTGCACAACATAACAGCAGTAAATCGATCATATGCAATACATTGTTGTCTGGGACCATGTGTCTTTCCACCGCTCTGGTTCAGAACTGGTTTCAGCAACATCCACATTTCACCGTCTTATATCTTCCACCATACTCTCCATTCCTCAACCCTATAGAAGAGTTTTTCTCAGCTTGGCGGTGGAAGGTATATGACCTCCGTTTCCAGGCTGAGGTTCCCCTCATCCAATCCATGGAGGAGGCCTGTGACCAGATGGAGGTAGCAGCAATGCAAGGGTGGATTTGTCATTCAAGACGTTTCTTTCCAAGGTGTTTTGCTAATGACGACATTGCCTGCGATGTAGATGAAATTCTCTGGTCAGATCCAGCTAGACGAAGAGACGATGTCTCATTTTTTTTTTTTTTTTTTTTCTCACATTTTGTTTCAGTATTATGAACCTCCATGTCAACATTTTGGGCGCGTTGAGAAATAAATGAGTTTCTTCAGTCTGCAACATTGGTCTTGTGTAGTGTTTGGTGAATTTACATTATATTTGTACTTTGTTGATAGTAGCCTACTCTAATCATAGGGAAGTAGAAGTGCTAATAGTGTTTTAGGTTTATCACAGCAGAGTGTAACTCGTGCAAACAGATTACAGTAATGTGAAACATGTGTGTTTCATATGGTAACAAAGTGTGGTTTTTACAAGAGTGTTTAATTATGCAAAGGATCTTGCTAACTGGGTGTGTGGTTGTACTAATTGTGTGTAGTGTTTTGAAAACACGGGCCCTGTTTTGAAAATCGTGCTTAAGCAATCCAAAAAAACTAATAATAACTAGAAACTTTGCATTGCCGCGGCAATGCAACCGGGAATACAAATCCAGAGACAATGAACAGCATTTCATTCAGTAATTGAAGTATTAAAGAATTATTTAGAGTTGCAGAGACCAGAGCAGGACTTGAACCAGGGTCCTCATGATGATTGCTTGAACTTAGAAGCAGGGTCTGATCACACAGAGCTGCCCATGAGAAGCTAAGAGTAAAAGTCCACCTTGTGGATGCAAAGTAAGAGGAAATGCAAAACCTTCCCACTTAAAGTATAATTATTTTAAAAAAGTAGAAGATTGTAGAAACATTTTAAGCTATAAATTGTAGCTTTAAAAGCAGTATTACTAAAAGTTAAGAAGCAACTCTAGCAGACCTAATCAACCACTCAATCATTGCATGATCACAAAAAATTGCACAAAATCTTGAATAACATAAAAAGCAAGTGATTTATCATTCTACAAAATATATATTATAATTGTCACTGAGAAGCAGAACAATTTGATCTTTGAATGGTGTAAATTGGTTAAGATTTGCATTATTATTGTAAAATGGTGTTAATTAAAAAATTCATATACATTTATTTTGTCAGAGTGCAACTCCTAAAAGTTATGGTAGGTATGGTAAAATATGGCAGTGAAAGCATAAAATCTAATATTACATTAAAATTATGTGTTAGCATCTCACAATTTGCTTTGTAGCAGTTTCACTATGCAGTGGAGCATTTTAATATTTGAATAGTGTAGATTGGTTAAGAATTGGCTAAGTTATAGCTACACAAAAAAGTGCGGAAGAGTAAGAAAAATAAGAATAATAAAACGGATCTTAAAAATACTCATCCCAGCTTTGTAAAACTGTCAACCAGTAGATACAAGTGGAAACCACTGGAAGGTAAATTTAGTGCCTTTATTTTACACTTTATCCCAAACAGGAAGTATTGAACAAAGTCAGAACAGATTTGCACCTTGTATGTGTGTACATGTGTGTACATGTGTGTACATGTGTGTATACCTCATACAGACAGGCCTGATGAAACGGCTGCCCACAGCAAGGGTCATTACACACTTGATCAGGAATGGCTGCTTCAAGATGGTAGGAGTAACAGATGCCACACTCAATGTTAAAACTCTATAAACACACACACACACAAATCCAATTAGCATTTCATCTGTCACTGCATTCGGAGTTAAAATACAAACTAACTCTGGACCAAAAACCTCCCCCGGAACCCCAGCTTTAACACACCCATCTCCTCTCAGTATAATGTTTACATTTTGTTGTAATGACACACCCCTTTTTCATTTTTTTCTAAAGCTATCCATTAAAGGATGACAGGGTAGAAAAATAAACATCTGGTCAACTCCACTTTTTTTTTACACTTCTCTGAATGTTAATGAAGGCGAGGCATTAATCACGGCGGATAAACACAACGCCCTTTCAACCCATCCGCGGGGGGAGGGGGGATTTAAAAAATGAATAATGGTTTTGCATGATTAAAGTGGTTTGACATCTTTGTTATCGTATCCCATCTGTAAACAACCAAATTAAAGGCAAAACGTCTATAGCAATTAAAATGGATATAGAAAAGAAAATACTTTTAAATGGACATAAAAACAAAGCAGTGGCTGTGCATCCACCCCCTTAAAGCTCAATGCTTAGACAGATAGCGACCATGTCCCTGTAAACACACACAGCTCCTCCAGGTAATGGTTACAAGAACAGACATATTTGAATTGGAAAAGAGGGGCAACTGTGTGACATACAGATTTTTCGTGGGTGGCAGATGAAGGGAATTCGATCTCCAAAACATCCCGAAGGTTGAGCAAGACGCTGGAATCCGGGTTCCTGCCAGCAGACCACAGACAGCTCCTTCACACACTAATTAACCACATGCAAATGAGCCTGCAAAGACACTGGGGGATGATTAGGAGACTTTGTGCTACTGTAGAAAAGGAGAGATAAGAAAAACACAGGAAGGAGACTGTGGAGCTTCACACTGAGCATCCGTGGGGATGTGTGTCATGCAGAGACGTTGAAACCGGAGGAGGAATTTGTACTTGATCATCAGCCACCCCCCAATAGGATGATCGGATGCTTATGTAAATAAAGCACATTAGACGAAACTAGACCTTAGGCTCAAATATTTGCATCCACTAGAGTCAGATAAGCTAGAATTCTTCAGAAATGATGTTCTGTCAACAGACAAAGCTAAAGCAGGTAATCAGTTAATAGCCTATCAAGTGAAGTACATCCTTCCATGGCGGAGGTTCCAACATGCATCATGCAGTGGCAGCTGTTGTGCTGGAGGCCATAAACAGATCACAGGGACAGTACTAGAATCATGATTAGCAGGACAAATTGTAAACACCATTGTGTTAGTCCCCATCAGAAGTCTTTTTAGAACAACACCACAATGCATCGGATCACATGTGTGCCAAAACTTCTGAAAATCAAGCTTTCCAAGTTTGTCAGTCTGCATATGTTGTCATAGGATGACAACATGTAGATTTTTATTTTCAGATATATCAGAAGAGAGGGCTATGAAATACGAGAGTAAAGGATGTTAGGGAGGACAGAACAAAGACGGACAAGAGCGTGCTGTTGGTAAACCATAATGTGATGCAATTATTAGGCAGAGGAGTGAAATCTGACTGAAGATTGGAGTAGAAAGAAGGAGTAAGTGTGTGCTTAAAAGAGTGACAGAGCTACAGTATTTGTTGGAAGGATTTCTAAAGATATACAGTATAACAATGGAAGCTATCCCAAAGCCCCAGATGTGCCTGTGTGTCAACAACAGATGTGATGTAATAGTGGCTTTTGGACGCCATCGCACCGCTACGGACCCACCTGGCCAGGCAGGCATGCGACCCCTGTGGGGACACAGACCCCAGGCCACACAGAGGCACCCACACCCCCCAGCGCAAGCCTGTAAGACAGAGATCCCAGCGCGCCACAGCCTCGCTTTCTGGTTGGTATTAAAGCTTAGGGCAAAAAATAAACATTTATTAAGTCTTTTAATGATAATGGCTGATGAAACATTCTAAACCAAACAGAATGAGCCAACACGCATTTCTCCCTATTGCCTTGAACAGACAATGATGCTGGTGCGCTTTCTTGACGGTTTGAAGAGGCGTCCACTCTGCCGGAAATAACGAAGAAGAAGAAGACGGCTTGGAGGCTGGAAGAAGACAAGCACGGTGGATCAAACGCTCAGAAAACAACAAATAACCGCGTCACAGTTGGAATGCAGACACGACAGTTATAAACCAAATTTGTTCCTCATACAAATGACATATTTAGATTTGTTTTAGTGGTAAACCAGCTTTTATTAACCAACAATTGTTAATGTCAACAACAGATCAGCGCACGGGGCAATAAGCGTACGTCTAACACAAACAGTCGCGCAGTGCGCGCAAGAGACCCAGTGGATCTATTTACATGATCCATGTATTAAAACTAAGGATAATCCATGTTCTTGTGCAGAAAAAAGGATTGTATCAACAGTAGATGTTGTCCTTCTCTGCTCCACAGTCCTGCAACGCTGAAGCTGCGCTCACAGAAATGGAAAGAACGCAAGGACACTATGTTACCAAACCCGACCAGCAGTTCAAAATATCTGTCCAAACCCGACCTGTCGGATACTGTTGGGCTTCTGGTCAGTTATCCATCCTCTAGTCACAGCATTAGCCGTGAAGAGTTTTTAATAATATTTTGTGTATGTCAGAAGTATGATACAATGGCTTCTACAGCATAAAATAATCCTGGTTCAATAAATTACAAGAAAACAATGTATTTTATTGAGCAAAAAAATTGTTAGCTTGAACTCGAAACATTTTCTGAGTATTTTTAACTGTTATATCTTACTGAGTACCCCCTGCAATGTGCTCCTGTACCCCTGTTTGGGAACCACTGCACTAGACTATACTTATGGTATAAGAAAAGCAGTGATTAACCTCAACAAAGTTGCAGAAAGTGTCACAGTAGAGGGAGAGCCAAAGAGAAAAGAAGAGAACAATCAGGTCTGAGTGACCTCACACCTTACCATAAATGCATGTTGGCGTTGAGCTTCGCCCTCAGGGGAGTCACCACTGCATCATGAGAGGACATTGTTAGTGCATCTAAATTACAACTGTCAGCCTTCTATTTCCAGTCTGTATCCACACATTTTCAGAATCTGTAGATCCATTTGAACTGTTTGGACCAACTTTGGAAAACTTGAATTTCTTCAAAACCTCACTGTGTACAAATTTAAACATTGTCTATTTGACAACGGGCCAGTCCACCACTGACAGAAGTGTCAGTACAGACAGATATGAAGAATCAGTTCCACAGACAGCTCTGTCTGTGCAGCATTCATCACTATTTGTTATTCCTACATGCAAAAAGCAATATTCCTGTGTGACCCCTCTGTATTTGAGGGTCATTGCCTGCTTCACCATCTTGGTGGTTGAAGTGTGCCTGAGTTTAATATCTTTTGAGTTGCATTGCTAGGCAACGGAAAAGGGAGTTTCATGACCTTGAGTATAAAGAAACAATGGCTGACAATTGACAAAGACTTAAATAGGAAGCCACAGCCCAGGCTCGTAAGGGCAGCGTTGTGATAGAATGAAAACGTGCTGTTGTAAAATAACTGCTGTGACAGACACTGTTCCTTTGTCTGTTCCTGTTCTAATGGATCTGAAATAACACTTTCTTGTCTTCAACTTGCACTAGCGGTAGTATGTATGATGAATTCATCAATAGTTGATCAGTGTTTTGTATAAAGGGACGGTTTTCAGCAGGTTCCAATTCAACATTCAGTGACTACTTCATACTTTGTACGAGATTTAAAAAAAATGTATGGTTAAAATAATCATATTTAAAAAGAGATCATTAGTAAACAAGATTAAAGTCAATAATAATTGTAATTGCATAATTGATCATTAATTACAATTATGGTGTAATTATAACTGTAACTGTAATTTGAGTAATATAGTTTAGATAATTGACTTTGTAATTGTAATTGCCATGACAATTGTATTCTATTAAAACTGTCAATCATAATTTAACGCAAAACTATGTACAGTTCTACAAATATGTATTTAATTATTAAAATATGTTTCATATCAAGCTTTCCCAAATTTTACTATTTAAAAAAAACATAAATGGAGGTTTATACTGACACAAAAAAGGTTTCGACGCCCACACCAAAAATATTAAAAGCTATATTTTCAACGATTAGGAAGCCTAATAAGTTAAGCAATAAATTAGGTGATTTGTTTTTAGTTTATTTTACAACTGATTCAGGACCCAATATCATCTGAGGATAAAAAAAAAAATGTAATTTAAATGTAGGTCACTAATCAAAATTGAATTGAAATTGAACAAAGGTAATTGAAAATGTAATTGTAACTGAAAAATGTAATTGACCCCAAACCTGTAGTAAACCATTATTCTCTGTCTTCAATTCGTATTCTCCAGATGTTCACTGGAAACACATTGCTGGATTTACAATCGAACCTGGAATACTTTGTTAAATGTCAGATTATTGTTTCTGTATCTCTGCATTTTGTTTTTTATTATTTAAGTAAGAATATAACATATACATTCTTGATATTTCATTGTTTAACCCAGTGATTCCAAAACTGAGGGGCGCCTGCTGGTGGTGGGTGTGACGTCATGACATCAATACAGTAAGATATGATGTAAGGATCCCGAATAAGTCTCTTTAATTACACATTTTTGTACTAAAATGTCTTAAACATAAACACATAAGCTGTATCCAGTGAGTCCCATGATTAGGGTCATTGATGGCAACTCTAGTCCTGGAGGGCTGCTGTCCTGTATGTATATGATGTCTAGCTGCGTTTCCATTACCATTGGAAATGCACAAAATCTAAAAAGCGTGACAAAAACTGGTAATGAAAACACCTAAATTTAAAAAAAAAAAAAAACACTCAAATATTGCAAAAAATGCTTTCATGAGGTGGAATTTCAGACATTTCAATATTGAAATGTGTCACAAAAGCGCTATGGAAACACTCTTTCTGCAAATACACAGAGCGTGACGTACCTGGTCACATGATCGCTTCTCTCTGAGAAAACATGACGCGGTAGGTGTGGACAGAACAGGAGACATGGACATTTCTAAGCATTATACTTGAAAATGATCACTGCCACATTAGACGTGAAACAACAAAGGAATACGGAGTGATATAAGGACGTTCTGAGTCTCCGTCTTGCTGCAGCGAAGTCTCGCGAGATGAGATTTCAAAGGGGACTTACGAGGTTCCTGCCTAAAGTAACGTTCATTGGAAACACCTTCAAAACAAAATTATACTTTGTTGACATTTAGAAACATCGCCTTTATTTTGAAAAAATCTGTAATGGAAACCCAGCTTCTGACTGCTCAGTATATTTCACGTTTAACCATGTAAAGCAGATTGAGTGACACTGTGCACTACATATACTGTAACTTTACCTTGAATACAGATTTTTGATGATCGTGTCATTATACAGCTGTTAATTAGACAAGCTAATGAGCTACTCACTATCATGTTTGTTGGAGCAGCAAAATATCTACATGGTAGGACATGATAGGGCCTGTAGTAATGCCCACCACTGACTGTGTTGCTTTAACTCCAACTGACCATCGTCAGGTGAAATACTGAAAAAAGGCCAACATTGACCTTAAAAGTCCAGTATTATGCTACTTTTCTCAATTTGTTCTAAGAACCCCAACAACTTAGTATTTGAGGTTAATTTTCCCAAACTCGCCTGTTTTCTGGAGTTTTAGCCTCTGAAAAGTCACTTTCATGACCCTTCTAAAAACAGGCTGCTTTTGGGCCTTTATGCGTATGCATGAGTGGGCGTGTCTGTAGACTACACACCACAGCTGATCACCGTACTGATTGTCTTATGCTATCTACACAATCTTGTTATGGTTTTCAGCCAAAAAATTGCACATTACAGTAAAACACATGGCTATTGTGATTGTGAGTCCGACAATCGCTGCTTCAGTGTGTGTGTGTGTGTGCGGCAACAGCAGCAGAGTAAACTGTCAATTGGGTCAGCTGTTTCAAACACTCACCGCCGTGTTCAGCTGCTCAGTCGCTTTCTTGTCCTTCTCACCTCTTCTAACCACAAGAATAGTCCATTTAAGGTAGGGTTGGGCACCGAGAACTGGTTCCAAATAAGAACCGGTTCCTAACGTCCGGTTCTGGAACTGTTACGAAGATGTTTGCATCCTAAATGCTCGTACCAGTTTGTTTCCGTGGCTTGCTCTGTTTGTTTACGAGGGGTTTGTATAAGATGTGTTCATAACGCGACTGTGGCGACTGCAGTTTGTGTGTGTGTGTGTGTGCGTGTGCGTGTGTGTGTGTGTCTGTGTGAGACTGGCTGGGAGCCGCTGACCATAGGCTGACAGGGGAGAGAGAAAGCACTGATCACTTCTTCTCCGGCTGTATCATAAACAGCGCCGCTTCTACGGTTTAAACAATCAACTACTAAAGGATGAGTTCACCCAGAATGTAGGCGTATTTAAGAAGTTAACAGGTTTAATTTTTCCCTGCTAAATGAGGGAATGCTACTGCTGACGTCTCTCTGTAGCGGGGGAGGGGATGCTGCTAGGGCTTCTCGATTACAGAAAAAATTATAATCACAATTATTTTAGTCAAAACTGAAATCACGATTATTTGTCAACCAAAAAGTTATTTGTTTTTTGTACAAAAAAAACATAAAATATATTCTTTAAACATAAATAAAATCATTCAAACACTACAATTAAGTATGTTCACTGTTGCACAAAACAAACACTTCTTGCACATGATGTGTCTTTGCTCTAGGTCTTCATCATCAAACCCAAAGTGTTCCCATATAAGAGAATTTGACTTGCAATGCTTGTTTACCAAGCGTTTTTGCTGCGTTTCTCCTGCCATGTTTCAAGACCGCTAGCAACAACTTTCCTCGTGTTGGTCTGCAGGCTAGCTTTGGCTTTAGGAGAGGGGCGGGGTGGAGGGGAGGAGCTTGCATGAGAGTGGATTAAACAACTCAAATTTAGTAATAATAACCTGTGTGCCAATATTTATTATTTGTAGATGTTCAAAATAGTGTCTTTGATTTATTTAGCGAAAAAAACATATGACTAAAAGAAAAAACATTTTTTTTTTTTTTTTAATAATCGTTTTTTCTTGATTATGTTATTTTTGTAATCGTTGGGTGTAATAATTGAAATCGTGATCAACTTTTGATTAATTGAGCAGCCCTAGCTGCTGCCTCGGCTCTACAGACAGTGATGGACGGGGAAGTTGTTCCTTTTTTTTTTTTTGTCTTATACTCCATGTAACGAGGTCTTACATTAGTCCATTTTCTTTTGAATCTGGTGCAATTTTTGTGGCTTTAGAATCCATTTTAGGTTTACAATCTTCCCAACAATATAAACAAGTTGAAAATATAACTATTTTTTATAGTTTCTGTTTCCACTGTATCCAGAATAATAATAATCTCCAAAAAGAACTATTGATTGATTTGTCACATGACTGTTCCAGGGTTTGAGTTTGTTTTATTTTGTTACACATCTACCTGGGCTGTAGCTCTTTGATTTTTCGACTGCTACCAACTTGTCTGCAGTTTTATTTCAGCAAGTTTTAGTTTTACAGTTACAGGTGGGGACCTTTGTAATTAATACCCTAGTTACAGTACAGCAACAAAATTAAACTGTATCAACTCAGGGGTCTATTCTCCCATCTGGACTGCACGCCTGCAGTTACGGATTCTCTCCTATGCGTATTCTCCGATCCAGGCAGTTGACACGCCCACTGCAAAAAGCGCATATGTGTGAATGAAGGCGGGCTGAAGGAAAAGAGGCGGTGATGTCATTTTCTTGGGCTGTCTAGAAATCACGAAACGGCTTGTAAATGTCATTGAAATCAGTGAAAATGATAAAGTTCACTTTTAATTGGAAACGCTTTCATTGATAAACAATATAACAGGTTGATTTGATCAGATCATTGATCAGATTATTGCAGAGTGACTGAGGATCAGCCGCATCCTTCTGTCCAAGTCACAGTTAAAATCTCTGTTCTTGATCATCATCATCATCATCATCATCGCTGTAAAGCATGACCGAGTTAGATGTTGGAGATATGAGGAATTTAACCAGGGCACAGAGCGTCCTGCTTTAATACAGAGGGATGTTTGGAGTGAAACAGAACTATTGGCTTCTATAATACACAGTTTTAAATATCAATAGTTTAAAGCTGAGCCTCATTAATATATGCGCGGGAACAGTTTGTGTTCCATCCTCATCTGCATATGACAACTTGTTTCACTCTGTAGTGGATCAAACTGTGACTTTATGTTGGACATAATTGAAAATAGTTGAATCACTGTGACCAACGTGGACAGAAGTCTGCGTCTGTCAGAGTTTCAATTAATCGCGCAGCAGCAGCTGAGTGATCACTGCTGCTGCTTCCTGACGCACGTGTCCGTGTGGCTTCAAATGTTTGGAATCAGAACAGTATCATAATGAATGAACTCTTGCAGGGTTTTTTCACGACCGCACATGCTTTGTTTCAGAGTTGTATTTCAGATTCACAAATGCACACACTCTGGTTCACAAATATATATTTGTTTTGCAGTTGTATTTCAAATTCACAAATGCACACGAGCTGTTTTGCAAATATATATTTTATGCAAACTTGTAATATAAATTCTGAAATGCCCCCGCTCTACTTCACAAATATTATTTTGAGGCACACTTGTAATATAAATCCACAGATGATGCAAATTGCTGAATGTGCATTTACAAACTGCTTCTGTGCTGTGAAACCTCTGTATTTGTGAGAGAAATGTGTGTGGTGAATTTTGAGACTGCCCTGACGTTGCAGGTCAATGAACGTCACCATTGGCTGATAAAACTGATTGACAGAGTCATCAGCCAATCAGGTGTGTTTGCTTTCAGCCAAATATATCGCTTGTTACATTTTCTCCACACTTTTAAACCAAATGCAGAGCTACTGATACGTGTGCGCATATGCAGTGCTCAAACAAGAGTGAAATACAACTGCAAAACAAATATATATGTTTGTGAACCAGTGTGCATTTGCGAAACAGTTTATGTGCATTTGTGAATCTGAAACACAACTGGGGGGGGGGGGGGGTTAAATCCAGAGAACACATTTTGTGTTTGTAGCTTTACTTATATGACACTAAAAATCCAACTCAACCATTTGGAGCAGACTTTTTATGAAATGTGGAATAGCAAGGGAGAGAGGAAACTTTTTCAACTTTGGCCCTCTGAATGAGGCTAAAGGAAAGTACAGTATATGGCTGTATTAAAACCATTATGGCCATGCTATAATACAGCGTGTTAGTTTTAACACAACTTTTCTGTTACTGCACTGCTTGGAAATATACTTTGAAGTGCTCCCATCTACTGTATCTAGGGTCCAAACTCACCATGCTCTGGTCCCAGCAGGCAGCAGTCTGGCAGCATTTTTGGGTGTCTGGGATCCAGTTCCACTTTGATGGATACGTTGTTTCCTGCAATCACGCACGCACACACACACACCACAGGATCTGTTACTATTCAGACAGAGCAGGATGATCATTTTGCCACCTCATACATCATAAGAAACATATTGTACATAGTCCTGCATTGTTTGCTAGCTCTGCTGAGATGTGCCTAATTTTCTTTAACATACCGATGGCGATCCGCCGCATGGTGTCAGCCCTGCTGGGTTTTTCCGGCTCCAGGATCCAGGTCTTGTTGTCAATCTCGTCTAGAATGTCCCAAAATTCAGTCAGGGAATCCAAAACTTGCAGAAACTGGCTGTGGAGCTGCACCAGGGTGCTCTGACAAAACAAAACACAGTGGCCATTAAAGAGCAAAACATCCAGAAGGTACTACTTCAAAAAACCAAATCAAGACAGTGAATCTCTTCTCCTTCTCCTGGCTCTGTAAATTAAGTTTAGAAATCCAGAAGTGTGACATTGGACTTCAGTCAATCAGAGATCTTTGTACAATCATGTGCTCCGTGGGCTGTTTTGGGTGATACTATTGGCTACTAGAATGAAGTCAGGCACCTTCAGGTACCATACCCAGAATCATAATAATTTATTAATGGCCATACAACAGAGTTGGTGGAATTTGTTTTCGGTGCAGCACATCATGCTCACATCTCCTGTGTCAGTTACATACATAGTTATATACAAACAATGCAACATTACAACACATAAGTTACTTTAGGTATTTGATTAGTGTGTAGTGGGGAAAAACTGTTCTTATATCTGGGTGAGTTGGCTGACTAAGACCTGATGTGAGGATACTCTCAATTATGGCTGCGTAAAACTGAAGAAAGATGTTGCGTCTGACTCTGAACTTTTTGAGCTGTCGTAAGAAAAACAGCCTTTTATTTTATACAGCTCTGTTGAACTCTCTATTCCTGTCAACCTGAGCAGTGATGACTTCATCAAATTCTTTACTGATAAAATTCAATTAGAAACAAAACTAGTGCCCCCCCTAATATTTTTTTCAAACAAAGCAGCTCCTTAAATTACCCCAACATGTGGCTTTTGTTTGCAGAGTTTCACTCCAATTGGTCTAGCTGAACTGACCTCAATAGTTAATGCTTTTAAACCAACAACCTGTCTTTTAGATCCAATCCCAACTCCACTATTTAAAGATGTTCTTCCACGAATTAGCACTAATATGATGAACTGAATTAACACATCTCTAGTAACATGTTATGTGCAACAGGCCTTTAAAACCGCTGTAATCAAACCTCTCCTTAAAAAAAACTTACCCTTGATCCAAGTGATTTGTCCAATTATAGACCAATATCCAAAATTCTTGAAAAAATCATTGCAGGTCAACTATGCGATCATTTACATAGGAACAATTCATATGAGAGCTTTCAGTCTGGCTTTAGAGCCCATCACAGCACAGAGACTGCCTTAGTAAAAGTAACCAATGATCTCCTCTTAGCCTCAGACAGAGGGTTGATCTCAGCTCTGGTGCTCTTAGATCTCAGTGCAGCCTTTGATACAGTGGATCATCATCTACTGCTGCAGAGACTGGAAAGTTTTTGGGATTAAAGAAATGGCGCAAAGTTGGTTTAAATGTTACTTATCAGACAGAACCCACTTTGTTCATTTTAATATTCTCTCCTCAGCTCACGCCAGAGTTAACCATGAAGTTCCACAAGGTTCAGTTTTAGGGCCAATACTTTTTATATTATATACTGTATGCTTCCACGAGGCAACATTATTAGAGAACACAATATAAATTGCGGATATAAATGCGGATGATACACAGCTCTATTTGTCAATGAAATCACATGAAACATATCAGTTATTAAAACCCTGGGCTTGTCATAAAGGGATCCTCCACTGTTTTCACAATTATGGCCTAAAACCTTTGAAATGTCCTTATTAGAAGATCTATGCCTAACAAAACACATTATTATTATTTTGGTTTCATTCAGTTATAAAACTGGGACTACTTTACCCTGTACACCGCCATGTAGAAATGACATCATTGGTGACGTGTTAAGCCCCTTTTAGTACATTGAGATCTATAGGAGTTGAAGCATTCAGGATCAAATAGCAGCTTTTTCAGTCAAAATGACAACTTGTGCTGCTTTGGGTTGCTCTAAAAATCAGTAAAAAATAAAACATTTGACGTAAACCTCTTGTTTACTAAGAGATAATAAATTAAAACAATGACCTGAAAAAAATTGTGGCCACAGGGGGCGACAGTTCCCACTCTGCTGTATCGTAGATGCCATTAAGAAGAGAAGAAGAGCTCTGTGTGCATGTAAACAAAGGCAACCAGGATTCACTGCTGCTTGAGCAGTGATTCTGCATATCCTGGTTGCCTTTATTTCTGCATAAAGTTACAAACATCACCGCAGCGGAGCACAGCTACTTTACACGGAGCATTAGACTTCCGTACTAGAACTATCAATCAACGCTTACTGAGGGCTGTGATTAGAGGAAACCCTCCTTCCTCCTGTCAGCATGTAGAAGAGGCGGGGCCATCAGTGAAAGTCGGTGACGAATGATCGTCACAATAATCTGTCTCAGCTAATAGCAAAATTTTATCGCAATATCTTAGAGGGCAGTCACTGACATTTAATGACTAAATATACAAAATTAAAACACTTTTACTAAAATGTCAACAGTTGGACTAGGATTGGGGTTTATTTACTCTGTAAAAAGCGAGCCAGCATTGGTGAAGCCAAAACAAATGTATTCTTTAAGTAAATGTACTAGAGTGTTATTGTTGTGTAAATGCCAGTTAAAAACAGGACAGGAGTGCTCTGTAAAAGTTTCAACCCCTGAGGGATGAAGCACTTCAATAACTCCTACCAAGGTCTCTTTAATTAGCTTGTTGGGGCTAATACTCATTCACTGTAATTGTTATTAAAAAAAAGCCATGTGATGCAAATTTCAAAGCTTAATAAACATTCGGACTCATGTCCCAACTATTACCAGCCATGGGCACTCTGAGCACCTGCCGAGCACTCCGAAAATGAAAATAATTGATGCCAGCAGAGCAAGAAGCAGACCACTTTTTTCACTTCAGACTGTAATTAAAACACCAGTTAACAAGAAAATTATAGGTCAAGTTGAGGTTTAGAAGATCAAGCTAACTTTTTTGTGCAAAGTTGCATCATTCAGAGTTCATGCTAGATTTTAAATACATGTGTGTAGAGTAAGTCGATTGTAAAGGTATAGTGCTGCTTTGCAGTAACACTTTAAAGCTATTCAAATAAACCAAACCAGTATTCTTGGTACAGCATCATATGGGACTAAAGAACAGATTGACATTATAGTTGTAAAAATCCTCCTTTCCTGGTGTTTGTCTTCCTCAAGCTCGGCTCCTACCACTTCCCACTCCTACGACCACAGGGATCACGTGGCATTATTGTCCCTGTACAATACCTCTAAACGTGTCTTCCATGGAGAGTACTAGTGCTTATGTACCATTCCCATCTTCTGTAGGATTTACTGTTGCTGCACTGTGCATCAGCTTGTTGAACCAGCTCCCAGTCTCAGTAAGGGAGGCTACTACCCTCTCCACCTTTAAAGCTAAACTCAAAACCTACCTATATGCTGAAGCGTATACCGTACAATAGCATTACATTAACCGCTAGAGCAGACATGGGCCCGTCCTTAAACGGTCGCATTTACAGTCCATGGAGACGGTGTTAGATTTCTTATAAACGAGAAGAGATTAAAATTCTGATGTAGCTAGTTATGATTTACAGTCCACATAAACGGGACTAAATCATAACATAATCTAACTGCTAGAGCGGACATGGGCTCGTCTGTAAACGGTCGCATTTACTGGTTCAATAAATGGGAAGAGATTAAAATTCTGATATAGCTAGTTATGATTAATAAAAGTTAATTACTCTTTAACCTGACCTTGTTAACAGTTAATTTCTAATACTAATTTAATTCCGAAATAAACTTAATTCCAAATTAGGTGGCAAGTTTATTCCGTTTTTAATTCCGAATTTAATAATTCCTCTTTCTTGTTAATGGTTAACAACACTTAGTTCCGCTTTAAGTTAATTCCGGTCATTTTGCGCATGTGCGACTTGTGGTGATGACGCGCTGGGTGACGACATAATCCAACATGGCGGCCCGGAATAAAGCGACACTATTTAAAAGGAGCCTTAAAAGACACGAATATAATGAAAAAAGGGGATGGATGTAGGCATAAACATGCGGACATTAAGATGGACACAAGGACTTACACACATGGAGATCATCGGACGTTTGAAGCATATTCACCCGGTTGTTAGAGCTACTGTCTTTACCAGGGTGCAAATATGTATTCCTGGTTATTGTTTTACTGGGCTTTATTTACAGGTGATTAGGTCCTATCGCTCTTCTGCTCCGTAGACCAAGGTGTGTAATTGTCGAGCTGCTGCTTCAAAACTACAATCAAAATAAAACAGTTTGTATGTGCGGTCTTCTATGTTACAACCGACAATAAAAGGTTTGTTGTGTGTTTTTCCCGATAGACGTGATACGTCATGTTCGCCCCCTGTCCAATCAGATCCTTCCCAACCCCCAGACCTAAAGCGGAAATAACTCAAGCTGAAAAATACGGTTATCCATGTAAACCTCAGTACAGTAATTACTTTTACCATGTTAACACGAAGCAGAACACTTTAATTCCGAATGATTTAATTCGGAATAACTAATTCCGGATTAAAAACGTCATGAAGTGTGGCCACTGGTAGTTTCAGGATTTCATTGTTCTTTTGATCTCTGTCTTTATTTATTTTGTATCTGGGGCTTGATATCTTTTTGTCATGGTGATCTGGTGTCCTGGCTATCCCTTGCTCTAGCATTTTTCTTGTATTTCAGTATTCTCTTAGTGTAATAGCAGCTGGTGGCTAAGGATGTTGGAATACTGTACTACAAGATGATTCTTAGTTTGTGGGTTTCAAATTTTCCTATGGTTGCACATTTCTGTATATATCCCATCTCTCTGGGACTGCTGATACGGTTCCGTCTTTTTCAACCCCATCCATGTACAAGTATGTCTCATTCTAGTAGCCCATTTGCCATCAGGTTGTCCTGGTTCCAACTCTGTAATTATTGGTTTCACTCATATTTGAGGTAGGTGGGTAGCATTGGGGGTTTGGCCTATGGACGCTGTATGGATGTTGTCCTTTTTCAATTTTTTACATTCAACAGTTCACCTTCCAACATTTTGTAATAGGTGACTTGTAACAAACCATTAGAAGGCCTGTAGAGTGAGACTGCTCAGAATACAGATAGGACAAACCTTGGTATTTTTTAATTTCATGTTTTCTTCTTTGCTTTAAAAATGTAAAACTTGCACTCGTAAGTGCAATTATACATTTCTTGTGCTAAATGCATTTCATAATAACCACCAAGATTTCATAACTATCAAATTGTTCTCTTTTAATTTTCTTTTTCTTTTTCTTTTAATCACAGTCCTTCTAAAAAAAACTGTAGCAAACTTTCAATGACAGACCCACACCCACACACTTGCTTACACTGAAAAAAATAGAAAATAAACCTGATAGGGATGGGAATGAGTGCTACAGAAAAAAATTAGGGGGAAAAATGAACCAAGAATTACAGGTCATTGTGCCAGCACAGTGCACACAATTAAGCATCGTCCAGGTGCGAAAGCCCTGGTAATTACAGCCCAATTAATGCCAGTGGTATGATTACGGTTATGGCTCAGGATAACTATGCTCAGCCCGGTTCAGAGAGAAGAAGAAAAAAGAGCAGAGGAAAAAGAAGAGCAGGTAATTGAATTCTTGCTCGATCTAAAGAACACGAGACAACGTGAGACTGGAGAAAAGCATGAAAGAGAGTGGTGATTCGTTCTGTGGCCATCTCAATCAGACCTCTTTATCTTCCTTGGGTTAGTTCCAATGAGTGGATGCGGGGGGGGGTTTGGAAACTAAGTCCTCCTCACTTATGCTAGTTTTTATGTTGTTAAATCCTGGCCCTTCTTGACAAAAACAATGAAGAAATACTTTAAAAAAATTAATTTTGAAGGATGTATTTTCAATTTAAAAAGAAAATCATATATGAACAGCTTTCAGGAAAAAAAATATAATTTATCAAGATTCATTCTAAAAAGGTTCTTTATGAGAGTACCTGTTAGCTTAGATTTCTACCTTTCTCAATTTGAGGACTTAAGAAATGTGCCTGTTGCCAAAGCTTGGAAAGAGTTTTTGTATGTTTGTTTAAATTGTAAACAACACATTTTTACTGACTGACACTAGGGGAAATTCAAAAAATGCCTTGATTATGGGCATTGCTCCTCCAATAGTTAAGACACGCCCAGTCACAGCAGCCCTGCTCCCACAGTGCCTCACAGTTCCACATTGATGGCTAACAGCCAACAGTGACGTCACTGAACCAAAAGACATCACCGATGTAATCTCAGCTAATAGCAAAATTCAATTGTAATAGCCAGCATTCAACTCACAGAGGGCAGTCACTGACATTGTACAACTTAAAATGTTAAATTTAAAGGGGCAATGTTATGAAAGATTCACTTTATAATGGTCTTGCTCCAGTGATATACATTCCTTTAGCCTCATTCAGAGGGCCAAAGTGGAAAAAGTTATGTTTCCTCCCTCCCTCATTATTCTACATTTTGTGAAAAGTCAGCTCCAAACAAGCGAGTTAGATTTTTGCCCCAATATTACATCATAAGGGGGAAACTCCTCCTCCCCTCTCTAACTACCTCACAGATAAAACAAACAAAAACAAGTTGACATTACAGTTCAGTATACAGATAATCCAGCATATAGATAAAGACCACTCACAATCAGTTTCACTTTTAGTAGCCGTTATGCCACCTTGTATCGCCTCTATTGGATGATCTGACATGTTTGTGAACCAATGTGATGCAGCGGTTAGACAAAACAATGAACTATTGTCTTGTATTAATGGACTATTGCTGTGGTCAGAAAAGGTCAGGATGACAAGAAAGCGGCGTATTAGCTCATGTGAGTGTTTGAAAGAGCTGACTCAGCTGATAGTTGAGAGTTTATTTTCCTGCGGCGCAGCGCGAGCGGTTATAATCAGTTCCATTTTTAATAGCCATTATACCACCTTGTATCGCCTTTATGGGATGATCTGACGTGACCCAATGTGACGGTCGGACAAAATAATGGACTATCGTCCTAAATGGACAATTTCTGTGAAGTGATGAGGAGAAGGAAGACTGTTAATGATTGACTGCTGCTGCTGCGATCAGCGTGTGTGTTTACGCCTACTATTGCATACGCACGAGGGCCTAAAAAATACTATGTTGTTGGGGTTCTTAGAACAATTGGAGATGGGTGAAAAATAGCATAATACTGGACCTTCAAATACTTTGACTAAAATGTGAATAGTGGGACTACGATCAATAAAATACATTACCTCATACCTAATCACACATGTAATCAGCAGAAAAAAAGTGGTTTTAGGGTAAACTCACACTAACTGTTGCAATATCGGTTGTAATAGCATCCAGTACTCTTACATAAACATTGTGCAGGCTGCTGGTGTGCACAGCTTACTCTTTTATTCACCTTGAGTTTACCTCTATAACTTGATACATGCACTTTTTGGATGCTAAACCAAATCACCACTGTTTAGCTTGCCAACACAAAGCTCAGCAAGTGCGCACACAACATATTTTTCCCTCATTCTGGTTCCACATAAACGGACAGAGTGGCACGTCTTTGCCCTGCAACAGAGCAGGCAATAATTACTCATTCAAATGAACATGTCAGGACTGCTGACAGACATGCACTTCCCCCCGCACACAACACAAAAACACACTTGGCACGGTTGAAACAACACACACGCACGCACACACATGTACACTGACACACACTTGCAAACAATTCATGTTGCAGTGTGGGTGAGATCCATCAACAGCCCAGCAGGCAGACAGGCTCCATACGGTAAAGCTGTTCTAAGCTGGTCCTCATTGTACGTCTGCTGTGTATCAGCCCAGCAACACACACATGCACACACACACACTAGCCCTCAGTAAGGTACACACTCAGGGCACTCTGTTCTTGAGCAAGGTTCGTCATTTCTAATTCCTTCCATATTGATTCATTATCATGAACACTTAATTTTCCTTTTTTAATGATCAAAACATTTTAAAACACATTATTCGGCAGTTGTGGCATTGTGTCACATCCCAAACAGATCCTGTCATTTTGTTGTTTATAATATTGCATTGGAATAAACCATATATTGTATATAGATTCATACAATACATAGATATCAATAAGTATTGCAGCTGCGTTGTAGATCCCTTAATGCTATGGTTGTCAACCTCTGGTCTATAGCAACATTTAAGAATGGGTAAAGGAATGAAATAATTTCACACGTTCACACACATGCATGCTAATTACAGTCTGAGATAAAGAGCAATCCAAAGGGAAAGACTAAATAAAAAATTACAATAAGGATGCCACAAAAACACACAAAGAACCTGCAGCAATATGAAAACGCTTTTTTGATCAAAACTAAGAGGATGTTTTCATTAAAAGGGTAGAGATACAGCAAATACGCTCACTAATCACACAGAGCAGTCTGCATCTAGATGGTTAGAAATGGAGAAAGATAACTAGAGGCCAATATTCCCTGCCAGTGAGACCTTTTGTGGGCAAACATAAAGGAGATAATGATCTTGAAAACCTTTGGTCTAATCATAATCAGGCACAACACATCTGGAGGAAAGTACCATATTGTCTAGGTTCATCCACAGGCTAATCTAGTTTCCATTTCCATGATTCTATTTTTCAGAACTGGAAAACAATTACCAGTCATTTTAAGTTTTTACATCAACTAATGAATAATTATCGATTAAAATAATTTTGTGAACTTTGTTCAACCTATACTTTACCGAGATCAGATTTTTTTTCCATATTTACAAATGAGAGGTTTTCTCTTGCAACATTCAAATTAGCATATAATTAAAGAAGACCATTCACTCATAGACAAACTGACTTTTACCATCCATAAGGAGGAAACAAGTGACAAAGAAACCTTAAAATACTGTATGTACCAATCTATACGTATGATTTATTCTAACCAGAGCTTAAATTTAGCCGGATCCTGCTGGAGCAAGATCCGGCACCTCCCAGGTTTTGACCAGCACTTTTTTGATTGGATCCAGCACCTTTTTTTTTTTTTTTTTTTTCCCCAGCATCATCATTTGCTTTTGATTAAATTTTGAATTATTATATTTGGACAGCTGCAGCTTTTATTCAGTTAAAATCACTGAAAACATCATTGTACACACAAAATTGAATGTAAAAACTGAGCTAAAATTGTGTCTTGTCAGCTTGGAAGACGGTAGAAAAAGGCTTAAAAAAATGCAATTGGATTTAAAGAATTTTTTAAGCCAATAAGTGAAGCTAAGCTTTAGTTAAAGAAGTCTGAGGTTGTTTCTGTGGAAATCGCGGAGCAGTAACAGCAGCACAGCAGCAGTTAGCGTAGCGAGTAGCAGAACCTGTAGCAACGATACTAATACAGGAGAACCTGCCTCCTATAGACAAGACACGGGAGGAGAACTATCCAGGCAACATGAAGAGGACTCAGGGACAGAGAGAAGACATTGACACAGAGGCTCAGTTCAAAGCCAAGATGAGCTGCTACTCTTGGCTCATGCAAGACAACATGTAAAAAGTTGCGAGGATACAAAGTTCTCCTTCTCTTTTGGACAAATAAAAAGTAAGCACACATATTTTTAAGTTCTGCTGTGCTGCTGATTCATTAGAGGAGTTACAATATGTATGGGTGTAAAAGTTAAAAGTGGCTAAATTAGCTGTGATTTTTGCGATGTCCTTGGTGCTGAAAAATAGCAGATTTGACAGCTGTGACTCAGAGTGAGAGACGGATGCGCTCTATAACGGGCAATTGTCTGTGCTTCTTTAACGCTGATTCATCATTATTTTATTAAACATTTAGGTTAATTGGTTGTTTGTGTTCACATGATAATATCGGCCCAATTAGTTAGCAAAAGGAGCTTTAAAAAATGTTTTTTTCCGTGACATATTGTCTTGCTCTTACAGCCGGAACAACACGCAGCCGGTGTTCTGGGACCTGATGATTTACAAATTAAGCACTGACTCTAACACTCAACAAACCCAGAATAAGTGGGAATCAGAACGTGGAGAGACTATTGGAGATTAACTTCGAGTTCAATTTTTCATTCATTTATATACAAAGAATAATCAGTGGAAAATGATCAATACATACCTTTTTTCTCCCCACGTCTGTATTTGTCATCAAAGGTTAACACAATAAGAAATTTTTTTTGCGACAACCATGCATGTTTTGTTTTGTAAAAAATAAAGTAATAAAATGTTTATTATTTTTGCTTAGCTGTGACTATCACCAGCCCTCCCTAGGAAAGGGTAAACTCAACTTTAATAGGAGGGAAAACATCATTTGTACAGTACAGGCTAGTAAAGTTTCTATACATAAGACTCACAAATCTATAGTGTTTATAGAAATATTTTGTCATGTTGAGTGAATTCCTCAAAAACATTCCCACCAAATGGGAGCATTAAATGACACCTTAGCTTTAATAGCTTCTTACAGAGAAGCTACAGAGTAGAAAGTAGCAGCTAAGGAGCAGCAGAAAAATGGGACAAGTTGTAACAAGTTATTTCTCTAAATATTTAGCAAGTGGTTGTACTCATGATTTAAAATGATGTATTCTGATTTTTAATGCTAAAATAATACGCAGGAATACACACTATCGATGATATTTGGCCTTTATTCAGGGCTTGATAGAAATAGGGTAGTTGGTAGGGCATTGGAAAAAAACAAACAACATTAATAATGATAATAATAAGCAAAGCCTTGACAAGCTCTGACCAAAATCAAAAAAATACAAACCTAAAAGGACTCTTATAGCATGTGCATACCTGTGGTGTCCATGTGATGGCAAGACTAGTAGGCAGGTCAGATGAACATTCAGGAGCCTCTGCAGGATGCTGTGGATACAAAACATGTCATTTGATTTGAAAAGGAAAAGTCTGTAGACCAAAGACTTTTGTAAAACAAATAAACTCTCATTTCATGTGAAAAGTATGAACCAAAAGTTACACAAAACGTAAGTGAAATTATAGCTGCTGTGCAGCAATGGTCAGGGCCAGGCAATTTTACAGAAAATGGAAATGTTGCATTAACTGAGGCTTGAAGTCACAATCTTCAACACCAAGAAACATCAAATCAAAACCCATTAAAAAAGTAAATGTAAAAGGTACATGTAGCTTTACTAATTGACTAAGCCAGTGACCTGTGTGAATGACAGCAGCTGTTAGTGTTTAAAGGCAGATTTCAAACGGCTGGCAAAGATTCAGTTACTAAGACAAAAGTCTGAAAATACACATATTGCATTCAGGCAGCATGGCGATCTGTTTTTAACAATGATTTAGTGCAGCTACTACCTTTCTCTTATTTCATAATGCAACTACCCCTTTGTCCGACTACAACATTTTACTAAAAACAACAACTATAGAGCATAATGATCAAATGAATGAGTGATACACATTTTAAAGACTCTAACTTTGTAAATAAGTGGAATTAATCCATAGTCAGTGGCTCCTGAATGGATTCATTTCTTTTTATCATATCTTCCACCTGGTGTATTTTCAGTTCATGTTCTAACCAAGATCATTTTCATAATCATTATTATGATGTTTAACTAAAAATAAACATTGGAAAACCCCTTATTTTGAATGCTTTCATTTGTTAATTTTCCACTCTGTCTCTCAAGTACCCCCGTAGTGCCATTGCATACCCACATTTGAAAAACACTCCAAGTGAAAAACTGATGTTTTATTTTTACATTGACTCCAATTGTTCACACAAGAGAACAATTCAAAATGCTGTAAAAATTCAATTTTCAAGATAAAGTTCTGATATTTTTCTGATGTTTTTAGTAAAAATATGCAGGTATATTTACAATACACATATTTGCCCAGAAAAAGCGACTGTCGAGTGTCCTGTGGCTTGTCTCTTTTCACTGTTGCATTTTATAATTACATCAGTTTTTTATTCTTGCTTTACTTAGTTTATTTTATTGTTTTGCTGTTGTTTGTATTTATTGTGTACAGCAATTTGTGCCAGCTGTGGCTGCCTTAAAGAGCTCTATAAATACACTTGAGTTGAGTTGAGTATTTTTGCATATCACAATGAATCGCACTTTAAAAAAAAAAAAAATCTAAATATCAGCCCCAAGTAAAATTATCTTTACATTGGTAAATATGTTGATGCATTTAATTTAATGTTAAAATATCTATATGTGTAATTTCAAACATTTTTGTTGTTGCATTACCTGGTCAGTGTTTTTTTATTTCAAGACATTTTCAATTGTTATGGAACTTATTTAGTGAGAACTGAAGTACAAAAAAAAGGTTTAGGATTACATCCTTTTTTAAAAATATTATTTTATCAATTACATCAAATAATCTTGACATTCTTCTAAGGCAGTTGTGCTTAGAAGATAGTGAGAAAAAGATGCACGTTGTATTATTAATGACGACTGAATGGCTAAACGTTTCATGAGTAGTAAAGTGTCCTTGACTGCTGAGAAAGGCACTAGTAAATAAAATGTATTATTATTGTTATTATTTACAATGTTGTATATTGTATAGTTTGGTTTGTATCACAAAATCTTAACATGTGGCTAATAGATGCCCTACATGGCTGAAAAGGCAAGTGACTTTTGGAAAACCCTGTAAAAATACTCATGAGAAATAAAAGTTTATTGCATTTAAAAGGGTGCACTTGCATTACTACAGTAGTGGTTAATTTCAGTGTTAAAAATATTGACAATAATATCAATTATCAGCAGTAATTTGTGGGGCAATATATTGTCTAGGAAAATTTGTTATCACCACATGCCTAAAACCAGTATGTGACACTTATTGTCTTTAATTAAAAAAGAATAAAACAGAATAAATTGTGCAACATATAGAGACACAGCAGTTATGCAGATTGTGGAAGTGTAGGAGAAGTAGTATAGTAGTGGGTGGGTGTAGTAAAGCAAGATTTTCCATTCCGCTGCAGTCTATGTGAAGACGTTTTATCTATGCTACATCTCAAACACAGTGGGTTACCAGGTCTCTCCACACCCTCTCCTGTTTGACCTAAATTTAGGAGCACAGATGTAAAACGCTGATTTTTTATCAGCAAATTGAACATCACCCTATGTGTCCACTGGAGTCGGCCTGCTGGGGTTTGGGCTGTAAACCATTTTATTTCATGATACAGTATGGTGCTGACAGTAAACTTAATTATGTGCACTTGTCTGTGTGTGTCTGCAAATGAAACGTGTTGTGTGTCCTACCTTAGATGCCAGTTTGACAGTGAGGACATGTTGCCTTGCTGATGAATCCTCCGCTTTGAGTTTTAGGGTTCGGAAATCTGTGTCGATGAAGATCAGCCTAGAGATGGACACGAGCACAATACATTTGCATAATTTACCCAAAATGTTACAATACTGTTAACCTAACAGCTGCCATTATCTACAATTCATCACAGCAGTGAGTAATATTAATGCATCAACCCTAACCTAAGTTTTAATTCTTAGGGCAGACATACATGGCCACATTTGGCCCTCGGTCTAGTTTTATGCGGCCCCAAAAGTAAATGTACAAAATGACAGAAAAATACACTAAACAAGAGCAAGAATACATTAAAAAACAACAGGAAAATACAGCAAAAGACAAGAGAAAAAACACAGAAAATACTCCAAAAACACACAAAACTAATACAAAAATGAACAAAACGACAACAGTGATAAACAAAGTTACTCTGAAAAATATACAAAATTACAAAAAATGACAACTAAAGTACACCAAAAGAGAAAAAAAAAACACGGAAAAGGACTCCGCAAACCCACAGTACTAACAAACAAGCAATTACTTACTTAATAAATTACTCAAAAACAAAAAAAACGCAAAATGACAGCAACAATACACAACATGACTCCAAAAAACATATTTTACAGTAAAAATACACAAAAGGACTAAAGAAATGCACAAAATTCCTCACAATGAGCAAGACAATAACAAACATACACAGAATGAGAAAAAAACACACAAAATTACTATAGAAAAACTATTTGTTGTTTCCTGTATTAATGCTCAGATCCCTCATCTCACTATAAAAGCAAGGAATGTCTGTCTGTGTGTGTTTTCCTCAAATATAGGATCATCAGACTGCCATGAGACTTTCAACATGGCTGCTGCTTGGTTCAAGGGTTTGTGACGTCAGATTTGTTTGGACTGCAATGATACTGTTAATAAATAATTTCATAAATGCCGTTGCCCATTGTCCACTGGAGCAACAAGTCACGTGGGTGCCAGAGCAAATCACAACACGCCGTAGCCACATGAGCACCAGACCCAATCGCTGGAGAGTCGACAAATGCAGTGCATTTTTTTTTTTCAATTGCTCTAACCTTCTTCTAACCTTAACCGGCACGTACTGAAACATGATTGTTTTAAAGAGCCAATAGTGGCAAAGTGCAGCGTCCCTGGATCTCCGTTTCAACCCGTGTCGAAAGTGTGGATTTCAAACTACAAACCAGTCTTTAAATCATGTTGATAGGCCAAATAAAAGAGGAAATATGTGCGCATGTTTTTCTGTGACATTTTCTTGAGCTGTCAGTGCAGGTTCCGTGCAGGAAGACGCTGAGTGCATCTAAAATGAAAGCAAAAGTGTTGTGCAGCAAGTGCGAACAATGCTGAAATGTCACATTATAGCTTTTTCCTATTGGTTGAGAAGAACGCGGCTATTGTCCAATCAAAATGTCCACATATAGCGGCCATTTTGTTTTCAAGTGACAAGTAAACAGAGACGCACAAACAGAGACGGAGAAAGAGAGGGTGAGTTGAGAGATTTGAGATTATAGTGTTTATTACTGTGATTTGACTGTTTGGTTAGTGTGTAATGAGTGAGATTAGAGTGTAGTGTAGTGTCTAGTATATTTGTTTTTTGTTTTATATCAACACAATGAGGCTCAAGTAATTTGTCTTTCCCTGTATTTGTGATTCATACTTTTCTGTAAATAGTTGTACAAAATTGCCTGAGACATTGCTTCCATTTCACTGTAAATAGCTATATATATATATAACTGTTTTTTGATTAATCTGTATAATAGGTTTTTGAAATATATAGTCTAGATTGGCTATACAAGCATTAAAAAGGATTCGTTAAAAATGTTAGTGACTTTTATAGTAAAAAACGTTACCAAAAAAGCAAGGTTTATGGATTTCCTTATATGAATTTAAAGGTAAAATCAAACGCAAATAAAAAACAACAAAAACACCTGAGGCCCCAGAGGGTTAAGTTTTCTGTCTTGTCTTCCATGATCTATTAGTATACTTGTCTTTTACAACCTTCCCATGTTGTTTGCACTTGGTCCAGGATTTAGACACAGCTGCCTGTGAACAATATTCAATGATGATTTCACTTCTTTAAAAAGTTTGATAATCCTCTCCTTTGTTTCAACTGACATCTCTCATGTTGGAGCCATGATTCATGTCAATCTGCTTTGTGCAACAGCTCTCCAAGGTGTGAGCACTCCTTTTTAAATACAGACTAATGAGCACATTTAATCTGACGCAGGTGTTGTTTTTGGAAATGGAAACCTACAAGGTGATTCCAAAAATTTTTCCTCAGAACTGAGTGATTCCATATTTTTTCCCTCTGCTTCATCTAAGAAAGCAATTGTCATTGACTACCACCATTTTTTTTTCTTGATTTCTTTTAGGGTTTCTTAAAGCCAGAACGTTGCCATTTTCAATGAGTTTTGTGGCATGTCTGTGATCTACAGTGGGGCAAAAAAGTATTTAGTCAGCCACCAATTGTGCAAGTTCTCCCACTTAAAATGATGACAGAGGTCTGTAATTTTCATCATAGGTACACTTCAACTGTGAGAGACAGAATGTGAAAAAAAATCCAGGAATTCACATTGTAGGATTTTTAAAGAATTTATTTGTAAATTATGGTGGAAAATAAGTATTTGGTCACTTCAAACAAGAAAGATCTCTGGCTCTCACAGACCTGTAACTTCTTCTTTAAGAAGCTCTTCTGTCCTCCACTCGTTATCTGTATTAATGGCACCTGTTTGAACTCGTTATCAGTATAAAAGACACCTGTCCACAACCTCAAACAGTCAGACTCCAAACTCCACTATGGCCAAGACCAAAGAGCTGTCGAAGGACACCAGGAAAAGAATTGTAGACCTGCACCAGACTGGGAAGAGTGAATCTACAATAGGCAAGCAGCTTGGTGTAAAAAAATCAACTGTGGGAGCAATTATCAGAAAATGGAAGACATACAAGACCACTGATAATCTCCCTCGATCTGGGGCTCCACGCAAGATCTCATCCCGTGGGGTCAAAATGATCATGAGAACGGTGAGCAAAAATCCCAAAACCACACGGGGGGACCTGGTGAATGACCTGCAGAGAGCTGGGACCAAAGTAACAAAGGTTACCATCAGTAACACACTACGCCGACAGGGAATCAAATCCTGCAGTGCCTGACGTGTCCCCCTGCTTAAGCCAGTGTATGTCCAGGCCCGTCTGAAGTTTGCCAGAGAGCACATGGATGATACAGCAGAGGATTGGGAGAATGTCATGTGGTCAGATGAAACCAAAATAGAACTTTTTGGTATAAACTCAACTCGTCGTGTTTGGAGGAAGAAGAATACTGAGTTGCATCCCAAGAACACCATACCTACTGTGAAGCATGGGGGTGGAAACATCATGCTTTGGGGCTGTTTTTCTGCAAAGGGGACAGGACGACTGATCCGTGTTAAGGAAAGAATGAATGGGGCCATGTATCGTGAGATTTTGAGCCAAAACCTCCTTCCATCAGTGAGAGCTCTGAAGATGAAACGTGGCTGGGTCTTCCAGCATGACAATGATCCCAAACACACCGCCCGGGCAACGAAGGAGTGGCTCCGTAAGAAGCATTTGAAAGTCCTGGAGTGGCCTAGCCAGTCTCCAGACCTCAACCCCATAGAAAATCTGTGGAGGGAGTTGAAAGTCCGTGTTGCTCGGCGACAGCCCCAAAACATCACTGCTCTCGAGAAGATCTGCATGGAGGAATGGGCCAAAATACCAGCTACTGTGTGTGCAAACCTGTAGTAATCGTTTGACCTCTGTTATTGCCAACAAAGGTTATATTACAAAGTATTGAGTTGAATTTTTGTTATTGACCAAATACTTATTTTCCACCATAATTTACAAATAAATTCTTTAAAAATCCTACAATGTGAATTCCTGGATTTTTTTTTTCACATTCTGTCTCTCACAGTTGAAGTGTACCTATGATGAAAATTACAGACCTCTGTCATCATTTTAAGTGGGAGAACTTGCACAATTGGTGGCTGACTAAATACTTTTTTGCCCCACTGTACTTATTTTCTACAGAATAACAGAACTACATGAACATCCTCCAAGACTGGTTCTTAGGGATGTAACGATTAATCGTAAGGCAGTTAAAAATCGATTCATAGGTATCACGATTCACATCGATACTGGGAAAATTGAATCGCAGTACTTTATTTAAGCAGCAGGCGTTATCCAGAAGCATTGGCAGTGGGCGAAATCTGCTAATACTTTCTTTCTGGCCGCCTTCTACTTTTAAACATATTCATAAATGACTCCTTACCCCTTTAGCACCGAAAAAATATCTGTAATATTACGTGAATATCTGTAAGAGTCACGTTTTTCTATTAGCTCTGTCTACTAGCATAGCATCTCTTCTTCACTGCAATAATATCTGCATGTCAACCGACCACTGGGTTGCCAGCGCCCTCTGCTGGTCCAAACAAATATCTGACCTAAATACAATGAAATGACTGTTTGTTTTTAAAGTCCAATTAATAAGGCACAAAATACATTTTCAGTTGCACTTTTAAAAACAACTAATATGCAGTTTTGCATTGTTTTACTATATAACCAGAATTTAAATGAATAGGCTTTTCTTCATTTGTATTATTCCTTTATTTATTTCATTCAAGATATAATTTTAGTTAAATTGCATTGTTCTGAATAGTTTATCAAGGGACTCTTTTGACAATGAAAAATAAAAGGAAAACAATATAGTTTTTATAGGTTTTTTCCCCAAAAAAATAAAGGAATATTTTTCAGTCATAATTGGTCTACAGTCCCATTTTGTAAAAAAAATCGTGAGAGAATCGTAACGTGAACCCAGAATCGTGAATCGAATCGTATCGGGAGTTGAGTGAATCGTTACATCCCTACTGGTTCTATAAACACGTGTGCTCCATGGGCTGTTTTGAGCGTTACTATTAACTGCTCAACTGAAGTCAGGCGCGTTCACGTATCATCGAGAGTAAATTCAGTAAAAATGTAATGATGTAAGTTCCAGCAGAAGTCACAGCGGTTACACGGCAAATCAAGCAGAAAAAAGCAGACCAAGGTGGATAAGCAACAGAATAAAGTCACAAACATACTGAGGAGAAACGGGCCGCTTTGTGTCCTCGTGGATCCCCGTGACTGTGCAGGGTCCTCCACACTTACTGGTTTCAGAGGGAGAGTGATAAAACACAGGATACATTGCATGTAAACCTTAGAGAAACTTATTCAAGGTGAATTCATTTTACAGTCTGGATGTGGAGTAGTGGTTGTCCCTCTGCACTGAGCAGCTGCTGGGATCAGTACAGCCGCTAATGTGTGCTCTATGGCGGGGACGAGCTGACTGCAGCAGCTGCTGTTCAGGGCAGTAACTATAGTACAGTGACACGTGCATTCATGTTAGAGTTTCCAAAACACCAGAAAAAATCTCCAACAACATAAGACAAAGTCCATACATTTGGCACTATGTCTTTATTGAGAAAAAAAAAAAGTCGTCAGGAGCGTTCACCAGGGATGGGAATTGATAAGAATTTAGCAATTCCGAATCCATTATCAATACTGCTTATTGATTCCATTCTTCAATGATTCTCTTATCAATTCTCATTAGGTGAGGGAATTAAATAGTACAAATGGATTAGTCTAGATTCTACATACTGCAGCTTTAACTGGTTTGGGACAAACGGGGCTCTTTCTATCAGAAACTGCTGCTCTGTGAATAGGCGCCTAAACTGTGAACATACACTTCTGTCTGTTCTTTATTGCTGCACCATCAACAGACAGAGTATGTACAGTCTCTATAACAATGCGTAAATAACAATTTGTCTGAAAGCCTGAAATAATGTGTAATGATAACAGGACCACAAATGTAAAAATATGGGGAAAAATACAACACTACCACCTAGATTTGTGAGTTGAAACAGTAAATGTAACACTAAAAATGTGGTGTCTTTTCATGCCCTGAAACGGAGTTCATATTTCAAGCTTGAGTCAGCCAGTAAATCAGACCTTTTCCTCCCTGAGCTAATTATAACTTACTGAGCTAAGGACACAACTCTGATCTGTCTGGAGCATTCACCAACACTTCTGCCAGATTTATGGCTGTTTCTGCTGCTCAGCACACGGTAAAGGATTTAGTTGCACCCCCTCATCTGTCCATCTCTGCCCTAGTAAGACCTGAAGACAAAAGACTGATCTGAGACAAAGGTTCTGAAGAGTCTTCCACCAGATTTACTGGACATTACGATTAACACTCTGCACCAAGTGTGATGTGGCAGTATATCTGCCGGGGATTTATGAGTGTGTTAGGGAGGAGTGATGTGATAAGTGTGCTCTGGGAATGGCACACACACTTAGGGAAGTGATGGAATGATGGGAGACGATGTTCAATAGGCACAACTCATAAAGGACTCTTCTTGCACATACAACAGCTATCAAATCCCAAGGAGGTAGCAAAGCTTTAATGCCTTATACACACAAAGTCTGTTGGTTTATTAAAAACATTCCCCTATCATAAAAATGAGTAAAATCTATCAACTAATAACCAAATTATCAACAATACAGATTATTTGTGTGATCTCATGTCTGTTTAAAAAGAAGCAAAAAGCTTTGAAACACACATATAGTTCAAACAGCAATAAAGGCCAAACCCTGCTGTGCCATGTTTGCATTAAAAGCAATATGTAAGCAAACAAAGGGTCCAGAGTATCTAGACTCCGGGGTGGCGCAGGGGGTGGCTACTCTTGGGGACGGCGCTTGCATCCTGGGTTGTTGGGTGGCGGGGTGTTGCTGTGGGTTGCTCCGCCGGCCGGGCTGGGCGCCTTGGCCTGGTTCCCTGGGGCGCGCCTTTGCTGAGGGTGCTGCTGGTGCGGTGGGCGGGGGTGGGTCTTTGGGTTCAGCGTCTCTGGGCGTGCTCCCCCGCCGCCTGCCCGGGGACTAGGCGCGGTTCAGCGAGGCACCGCGCCGCCTTGGGCGGGGTTTGGCTGGTGGCTGAGGCCCGCTGTCCTCCGGGTTGTGCTGGCATCGAGGGTGCCTCGTGTTGGCGCGTGGGTGCTTTGGGGTGGCCTCCCTGGGGGGGGGCTCTGCTGGTGGTGTTGGAGTGGGGTTGCGGTGCCTGGCTGGGGGGGCTTGGGTTCGCCTGCCTATTGGTCCGTGGCTGGCGGAGTGGCCCTGCTTGGGCGATTGGTGGCGTCCTCTGTCATCAGGGGGGGCGGGGCCGCCCCCCTGTGGAGGGTGCTATGTTGTGGTGTTGTGCGGCCTGCCGTGCCGGTGTGGGGGGTGGGCTCGCTGGGGGGTGCTGGCATCTACGCCGGGGTTGGGGCGAGATTGCTTGGCGCTCCGGAGTGGTGCTCTTTGCTGGGGGGCGGCTCTAGCTGTTCGAGGTCGGTATCGGCCGCTTGGTAGGTCTGTCCTGCTATCTGCGGGCTGGCGGCTGCTGTTCCGCATTGGTTGTGTGCCATTGGGGTGCCTCTCTCCTGCGGTGGGGGCCACAGGTCGCTCTTGCGCCGGGGGGGCATTTCCCCGTGGCTTCTGCTGTCCGGTGGGGAGCGGGGCCTGGGCTGCTGTTCTTGCGCCGTCCGGGGCTGTGCGGTCTTGCTAGGTTGTGGCCGGTTCGTGGGCTGGGGTGGGTGGGCCTGCTGGCCTGGCTGCATCTGCGGGCCCGGAGCAGTTCCTGGGTTTGCGGTAGCGGTTTTTGCACATATACTGGTCCACGATGCACTGGCACGCCTTGGGATGTGGGATAAAATTCATACTGGGCTTAACTTTACCCTCATTAATCCCAAATACCTGCTTTAGGTATTACCACTCACTCCTTCCCCCTGTCCACAGCCACCAACTTTATAGCTAAGGTTCACACTTGTCACCATACTGGCTTGATTACACAACATAATAAGCACAATATGTTCTACAACTTCACATCTCACCCTCACTGTAAAATAATCTATTCTTCCCCACCCTTTCTATTTCCTACCTTAAGTCTCTCCTCCCTGCTCCCTCCCCCCCTCCACCTAGGTGTAACACTGCTCTCCCTTTTTATATCCTCCTTATAATAAAAGAGTTCTTACCCTTCCTTAGGGAGGGCTGGTGATGGTCACAATTAAGCAGTAAAATAAATCAATTTATTTTATTGCAATAACAAAACATGCATTGCTGTCTCATAATGATTGCACTTCTTGTAGTGTTAACCTTTGACAGCATGTGCAGACAAGGTAAAAAAAAAAAAGAAAAAGACACTCAAAAGTAATATTTGAACAAAATGGATTGCCATTAAACATACCCATTAAAAACCCAGAACAATTTGATGAATAAATCACATTACAGTTATTCTTGAGAAGTGTTACTGATTACTACCGCAATGTTGCATAACTTCCATCTGGCTTGCAGATCCTTATTTAGATATTGAAGAAATTAAGCAATATTTTATTAAAAAGTAACTAAAACCCAAAACCACTTTTTCAGCTTAAAACAAAATGTAATTGAGTATGAAGTAGTGTTAATAATAATAATAATAATAATAATAATAATAATAATAATAATACATACATACATTTTATATAATGTTTTTTTGGGGACTCAAACTCGCTTTTGATATATTGACTGATTCTTAACCAACTCTTTACATTTAAATCAAATTATTTAATTGTGGCATATTTTGTTTTAAAAACGTAAGAGTGAACCAGGTTCAGAGGTGGCAGCCATCTGCTTCCACTGGTTGGGGTTAGTGGACAGAAGGACAAACAGAAGAGGAGAGAAGGATAGACCATCCAAATAGCCCAGGCAAGTTGAGCAGTGAACCAATGATCAACTCTCACATGATCAATATGAACCCATTGTATGCAGTTTGTGGCCCTAAAACGACTGCCCAAATTACACAGCTGGTCAGCGCTGCTCTTGGGCTGAGTGGTTGGAGGAGCTGCAAATCTGTGCTCTGCTCCTCCTTGCGGCACTCACAGAAGAGGAGAGGGGAGCTGGGTTAGATTTAGAACGGAGCAGCAGATCACCTCTATGCACAGCGCTTAATTCTCTCCTCTTCCTAAGGAAGAAATCTGTGCACCTTTCCCTTTCCATCTCAAGAGGAGTTATCTTACTGAACTACCCAGAATAATTAGGGCATTTATTCCAGCAGAATAAAGTTGGGGGATAAAGGTGCCCCCCACCTCTCCTTCAGGGAGAAAACACTTTCTGACAACATCTTAAATAATTAAAAAAAAGTCCTCTGGGTGAGTCATCCATGCTGCTCTTTAGATTGCCAAAGTAGGGGCCCATGTCTCCCTATAATAGAAATAGTTATAGAAGACAAGACTGGTGCATTGCCATGTTTTCATTTCTTTTTACTTCTAGCTGAACTAGCTGCAGCTCGTGCAAGCCATGATGGACACAGCATGACAGGGAGACGTCATGCTGGGAAGACTGATGAGAACGTCCCATTTGCTACTCCTCAGCCAACTGCCGTGCTTCCAGACTGCAACGTACTGTATAAACAAATGTGCAGGGTGTGTGTGTATTTCTGATGTTCTATTTCTATGTGTTCTGCAAAATGATTCATGAACAATGAGATAAACGTGCATGCAAGGCATGTGTTTGTGGCATTAGAATCACACTGATGGCATATCCGACGGCAGATGCAAGTCATGTGCACTCTAAATACATGCACTAAATTCACAAAGCACACAGATCGATATAAGCGTAACCCTGGTTTACTGTCTTACTGTGCAAACCATGCCATTGTCATAACTAAGTGAATGTAACTACAGAAGGCCAAGTACCATTTGTGAATACATTAACTAACAGCTATTATTAGTTGCCCTAAAAATGTAACTGAAACAGGGATTTAAATATCCCTTCATGTTGGCGACTGTGCTCCTTCAGCCTCAGCCCAGCTGTAACAAACAGATACCTGCTGTCACAATGCTGTGATGGAGTGACAACAACAGGACACGAAGAGACCAAAAGCTGCATGTCTACTAAAGAGCCTGGAGAAAAAGAAGTACCAGCTGTGCCCATAATGAGCCCCGGAGCTTTCATACAGGGCTTCAAGGAAAGTGTGTGTGTGTGTGTGTGTGTGTGTGTGTGTGTGTGTGTGTGTGTGTGTGTGTGGTAACCTACTTGACCTAATTTTCATTAATTAACACATGCTTTGCCATCTCTAGCCAATTAAGATGACCACACTCCCAAAAGCAGAAATAAAGTGACATGAAGAGGGAAAGAGAGACTCACTTACCTGATCCAATCCAATCAGCAGACAGAATTACAGCTGAAAACCCCAGGTAGCTATTAGCACAACCCATACCAATTAAGACGCTAAGCGAATCTCAAGTGCTTTGGAGATTGAGGTCCAGTGTGTATAATGCCTTCAAACCGTTACACCACACTGAAAACCATGATGGTCCCATTTTCAGCAAAAAAAGCATACATACCTTCACTCGCACTCCACCCACCCCCACCCTCCAATTAAAAGCTGAGAGTCTTCAATTAGAGCTATTTGCATTATGCTAATATTATAATTGTAGCCAGGGTCATTAATAGGAAAGTGGAAAATTAGCGTAGTAGCAGAGGCAAAATCCGAGGAGGGGAGAATAAGTATATTTCATTCAACTTGTGTGCTCCCAACAGACCCCAAGCCTCCTCTTCTTCATACTTAACCATGTGTGGAAACTAAAGGCAGGCCTGTTACAGTATACAGGCTGAGTTTAATTATCTGTGACTTGGATTTAACTACAACTCAATGGAGATAAGAAAGATATCAGGAGCCATTTGTTAATGTGGATGGGTACCGAATTCTGTACTTTTATAGGTATCAACCGCATTCTGTCAGTACTAAATCAAACGCATACTTGTGACAGTCGCGGGAAAGTTGATGAATGCTGCTCTTGAAAGAGAACTGAACAAGGAACCAAGATAAACAGTAAATGTAGCTCACAGGGAAAAAAGTTTTATTTTGTGTTTGTAAAATATGATTTACAGTTTTTATTTTTACTTCATCCTCTTTTGCTTATTTGTTTTAAACTTACTTGCCCTCCATGGGCCTCCATCAACCGATGGTAATGTATTGGAGTACGCAGAGCTTGGTTTTAATTTGTGCATCTTTATGAATAATGAGAAAAACCACTGCATAGTATGGATGTACCGAATATTTGGTAACCAAATATGTTCGTCCGAATTTGAATATTGCCGTTGCTGCAGAACCAGAGGAGCAGCAGCTCCTCCTTTCCACACACAACCAGTCAGACTCTCTCCTTACCGCTCTCCGCCACCGCGTGAAAGTTGGAAGCCGTCCAATTTCGCAACTGAGTCCGTTGTTAGCGCTTTAAGCCACAAATCCGTAAACATCCCCATTGTTTCCTCCTTAGTTCACAAGCGATGCCGGGTGTCGCTGCTTAGGCTGGTGTAGCATTAGCACAGAGTGCTAACAGCTGATGTGTGTAAACATTGGGTCCGTAGCTCCAAGCAGTGACTCCCAACACGATCGGCAGCAGAAAAGGTAGTGCAGTTTGCATTTACATATATGGCAATAAAGTATAATATATATTCTATATTAAACAGCAGTGTTTGTTTTAGTTATTAAATAGTTGTAGAGGGAGGAGCTCACATTCTAAAAGGCGTGTTAGGTCACATCACCTGCCAACATGGGCAAAATCCAACACGCCCAGCTGACTTTTTACAAAATGTGGAATAACAAGGGAGGGAGGAAACATTTTTTTCAACTTTGTCTCTCTGAATGAGGCTAAAGGGATGTGATCACTGTTGCAAAACCATTATAAAGTGATTTTGAATTTCATAATACCTCCCCTTTAATGTACTTTTTATATATCTGTTATAGGAGTTGCGAATTAGCATTAGCTATACACTGCATCAGTTGCATCTTTTTGCTGCAACTATGTCTGTCTGCATTGTATCTGTCAAATAAACTAATGAATAAAATCAATGAATAAAGTTTGTATATTGAGAAAAAAATTAAATAGATTGAAGATAAATTGGGAGAATTTCTTAGTAACATCATTACAAACATTTCACAGCGTAGGGGGATCGTGAGGTGTGCAAGCAAGCATTGCCGGTATAAGAGTTGTAGGGGGGTCAATGGGCAAAATTGAAATATATAACCCTCTGACAGACAAATTTTGTTTCAGTCTTACTTTAAATTGGTGAAGGGTCATGATGAATGTTGTTAGAGGTCCTCCACTAATACATACTCAGAAACACTGTAGAGACAAAAATTTAAATGTTATTCAAAAAGACTGATTTGAAGACGCGCTTTTCAAATTAAAATTGGGTATTATGTGGGACCTGCAGTAATATTGGGACTGTTATGGACACACACCCTCCCAAACCCATGAATTTTATATTTTTCTATTGTCTTATTTAGTTAATTGTCTTTGTTTAGATTATGGAGCATACTGTTTATATTGGATGGTGATTATGGGTTCCAAAGCGTAGGTTGCACACATCAAAAAAGACCAAACCGCCCCGAGCCCGACAGAACACAGCCCGAACCCGTTTCAACTCGACAATATTCACAGCCGTACGTGCACATGTAGAATGACCTATTACCAGTTATAAACATGACGAGCAGCTTCATATGCTGCTACATGCTACGTCCTGATTGAAGCTACACCGCTTACATTGGATGGTGATTATGGTTACCAAATGGAGGATGCACAAAGGCAATATCGGGGGCAGCTATGCAGCTGCTAGAGTACTCAGGGCCCTCAGGTGAAGGCAAGGGACATCCCAGCAAATCACCTGTATTAAATAGACGGTGCGGCTGATGTATGCATTTCTGGGTTATGAGAATTAGGATTAAGAAGAGAGTTAAAACAACACGGGCAAGCCTGGGAGTGTGCAACAATTATTACGATGGTACCGATAAAAAAAAGGGAAAAAACAACAGAAAAGCCCCCTACGCTGGTTGAAACACAGCCTCTATGACATCACAGCGTAGAGAATCAAAATCACAGCGTTGGGGGCCCTACGCTCAACAGTGCTGGCGAGAACCCTGCAATTATCAACACATTAGCATACACAAAAGGGCCAAAAATTGGTACCGTTGAGTACCGATACTGAGCGGCCATATTTTAACACATCTGAGCACCAAAGTGTCTTCTAAGCAGAGGTTGAGACGGAACACAGAGTGAAAACAATGAAACCTACAAACTCTGAATTCACAAACAACTTCGGTATTATAACTCATGTCATCATGAGTACATTTATGGAGGAACTCCAATATAATTAGAAAACTTGTGTCTGATACTTCATGAGTGCGAATCAACACTCACCTGTCCCACCCAAGGGTCTCCATTTCAGAGATGAGCTGGGAGTAATACTGCGGAGGTTGGATGGAGCAGCCCCCTGGAAGGCTTCGAAGACGCAGCTCCTACCAAGACATATAGACAATTTCTTTTTTTAAGTCCAGAATATGAATGCACATCATATTCCTATTTTTTTTATTTTTTTACGTGAACAATGAATACACGATAATAAAGCACGAATGAGCCATAGCCAGACAGTATGCCTTCCTTTAGCGGACAGAAATGTTCATTGATCACACCAAACACTCATGTGCATGCGTGCTTCACAATCAAGGCTATTGATAGCGCGTAGAATGGGATCCCATTTACTTCTGTATTCATAAAGCAACAATGTCAAAGTGACCGAACTAACCACTGTGTCATTCTTCTCTCACCAAGACAGTCTTTAGTTCCAGAATGAAAGTGACAAGATCAGCGGACTGCTGCAGCCTCTGCAACGAGTCCAAAAAGAGAGAAAAGACATCCTTGAAAGGAGGCATAATGAAGTGACAGTGTCTATTTTTTTCCTCTAGTCAGCCATTCAAATCAAACACAGTGTTTGTGATTAATGGGGGCTGCCACCAGCTTCAATAATTAATGATAGCTTAAAGGCTGTGAAAATAATGAACTTTGTAACCAGGGGCTAAATATCAATCTCGTCCACATAACCCTGAGGGGGCACATAACAAATAGGGACATTTTCCAGACGATGTTAATTAAACTGAAAAATATTTTTCTCTGCCTCTGAGAGAAGCGAGCCTGATGGGTAAGAGAGAGCGACCACCAGAAGAAGACGCCACCAACTCAAAGCAACCGATGCAACTAAACAAATAACTAAATACAGTATAAACATGATGATATGACAATCAACAAATATTTTCACCGTACCTGTTTCACTACATGCTCGTATCCACGCAACAGGTGTTTGAACTGCCAGGAGCAGTAAAACCTACAACAAGAAAGAAAACAACACTGCTTTAGACTACAGAGAGTAATAATAATCAAAATAATCATCATCAGGGGTGGGGTCAATTACATTTTTCAGTTGCAATTACATTTTCAATTATCCATGTTCAATTACAATGCAATTACAATTACAGTGACCCGCATTTTTCCAATTACAATTAAATTACAATTATTTTCCCCTCTAATAGTAGATTACAATAGGTTTTCAAATACTAAAGTTCAATTACAATATATCACAATTACTGAGCCTGAAATAAATAACCTAATAAAAGCTAACCTTCCTCTTGTGTTAGCGTCTCTTATAATAACGGGTCCTAAATCAGCTAAAATACACTCAAAACAAATATCAACATCTAATTTATTTCCTATCTATTGGTTAACTTATTAGGCTTCCTAATCAATGAAAATATAGGTTTTAATATTTTTGGTGTGGGCGTCTGAGCCTTTTTTGTGTCAGTATAACCCTGATATATAACATTTTAATAATTGTTATTATTTCTGTAGAATGTTTGACTTTTAGCTTTTGTCCTATAAGCTGTTGCAAGTTATGTTTAGAATAATATTTTTACCTTTAAATATTCACAAAAGCTGCTGCATTTGAACATTTTTCATTTTCGCACTACAAGGAAACTTAAAACTCAGGACACTTTATTAGTTATTTAAGGTGTTTTGTACTGTAGATTATTATTTTATAATCTATCTACCCTGTGATTTTATTTATTTGTAAAACCAAAACACTGCTGTGAACTTTATTTTTAGGCAAAGAGCTCCAAACAGGTCTGCAGTGTAACCTGTTGGACACGTTTATTTTGTTTTTAAGATGTGAAAAATGAAAGACTAAAGGAACTGATATCATTTAGCATTTTGGACAGCAATGTTCTAAACTTATATCTGAGTTAACTGCCTCATGTGCAGTTTAAACAACACGATTGTATTGTTTCACAGGTATTGTTGAATATTTTACAATTAAATAAGATTGGAACATTCAAAGTATGTGATGTCAGTTATGAAAGAAAAGAATCGGGATCGGCCAAAATCTGTATCAGCCAGTCAGGCTTTTTTTTTTAAAAAAAAGGCGCACCCCCAAGATATATATATATATATATATAGATATTGATATATATACTGTATCTTGAATCTCGATATATCGCTCAGCTCTACTTCCTACATCATAAAACAGCCTAAATGAAAACATAAATGTGTATATGCAGCACATTTGTTTATTTAATATTACAGTTCATATACTGTACAAGTCAACACATTGCATATTTAATTTCACGTTGCTTGTCTTTAAGTTAGACATTAACATTTCATTTTCATTATACAGTATATTTTCTTTAAATTTCTCATGCTCACTCATGTGGTTCTCTGGTATTCACTAATAGCTTATTAGACACATTTGTTGCAGACTTTACATCCTTTAACATTTTTTTAAAGAAGTGTATATTTGTGGCGCTTGTGATTGGCTGATTTTTCATGGTGACTTACTTTGTTCCATCCCCTGTGAGAGACGTTAAAATCTCAGTTATTAATCTAACAGAAAGTGTAACTGTGTCCCATCCTGCTGCTCTTTAGGAAATTAAACTTTCCGTCACATTTTCCAAGGTATTTACATGAGTTCTTTGTTTTTTTTTTTCTTTTTCATCATCTCTCTTCTGAGTTGTTTCCAGGTTTGTTGCCGCTGTCTGCACTAATCTCGCGAGAAATGCCACTCAGGCCATTTTAGGTGGTATTTCTCCTGAGGCTAGTGACAGCGTTCAGTTTGGAAAGACAGGTGATTATTATCTATTTATTAATATGAATACTACGGTGGCTGGGAAGTGTCAGGTGAATGCATTTACAGAAACGAACACGAATGTACACAGGTCACAACACGAATGCAAACCTGCCACAACGGAGGTGTTTCCGACCGACAGGTATTACAGTCGGACAGTCGGACGGGTAATATGATATGATAGCCTGATATGAAAAATTAAAGAGTATCCTAATCAACTTTCACTTAGTTTCATACGTGTTTCGATGTCTCCTTCTTGTTCTTCTCTGTTCTGGTGGGTTAAAAACATCCGCCAGAAACCTGTCCGTCTGTATTACCGGTCTGTCGGAAACACTTCCGTTGCGGAAACCCGGTGGCTGGGAAGTGTCAGGTGAATGCATTTACAGAAAAGAACACAAATGCAAAAAGGTCACAACACGAATGCAAAATGGCCACAACGGAAGTGTTTCCGACAGACCGGTATTACAGACGGACACGTTTCTGGCGGATGTTTTTAACCCACCAGAACAGAGAAGAACAAGAAGAAGACATCGAAACACGTATGAAAGTAAGTGAAAGTTGATTAGGATACTCTTATATTTTTCATATCAGGCTATCATATCATAATACCCGTCTGACTGTAATACCGGTTCGTCGGAAACACTTCCGTTGTGGCCGGTTTGCATTCGTGTTGTGACCGGTTTGCATTTGTGTTCGTTTCTGTAAATGCATTCACCTGACACTTCCCAGCCACCGTAGAATACTAATACGAGACGATGGAAAGAGGGGTAAAATACACAAATACCCAAAACGGGATACTTGACAGGTATAATTAACCTCAACAGATTTTTCAAATTACAATTACAATCAAAATTATGCCATAATTGTAATTAATTACCAATTACACAATTATAATTGACCCCAACCCTGATCATCGTCATTGTGTGTATTGAGAAAAACTGATAAATAGTTTGTACTTGGCCTGTTTCAGCTGCTGGTCTGGTGGTAGCACAATCCTTATTCTGAAGTCTCTCCCCTGCACAAAACAGCAAATATTCAAGTTAAACACTTTGATGTAGAGCAACATGAATCTAACGTAGGATTAAACGGCCTTTAGATGGGGAGAGGCCGCACATAAAATCAGTCTTAGTATTAATAAACATTCTAATTGTTCGGCCTTTATCACACAAAACAATTACACAAACTAGGCCTGGGAGACCGATTTTTTTTATTTTTAGATTAATTCAAGTTTATTGTTGTGGATGATTTAAAAATAAAAAATCAGACTTTTTTCTTCTCTTTGTAAACTGTACTTTTTGTCCCTGTGGGCTTCCGTAGCTCCCCCCGTTGTTTTTCTCAAATGCACACACAGCAACAACACGGCTAACGAGAGTGAAACAGAGAACAGAGAATTGCTGCGTTTTATAGACTGCCAAAAGTTATAACAGATCAGGGAAGAACAATGTCTGCCATTTATAGTCAGTAGTTCTACATCAGGAGAGCAGTGACATGAGACTTGCTCACCATTGTTGCACCAGTTTTTATTGGTGTATATGTAAACACCGCTGACCTCATCTCCCGTCTTACATTTAAATCCAGCTTCAGGTAGTCCAGTTTGTTCTCCAGATAATGGACATTAGAACACAGGATGGAAGGAAGCAGCATTCTTTGAGGATTAGCTTTTAGCCTGATTGCTGCTTCCTAGGCCCCTGGATGTAGTCAGCGTAGCAATCCGAGGTTCGAGGTCCAGAGAAGTCACATCTAAAGACGATAACTGTTTGATTTACCTAAATCTAGGATTGCCTGGTGGTCGTATACTATTTTACACGCTGCAGGTTCACTGTGAAATTATTAGGACTGACTGAGTTATCTGCCGATATACAGTATAGCCTCTGCAGCCGCAGCCTTCCAAACTTCTGCAGTGAAATCCAGGTATTGACGATATCAGGATACAAAATAGACGGAAGACTCTTCAGGTCGTCATTGATGGATCTGCACCACCAATAAACCATATTTTTTTTCCAAATATCGTGCCCTTTCCTGCGGACCAAGTCCTTCCTGTATGCCTTTGCATCTATAAAGTATTTTGAGGAGCTTTTCTGTGATTTATCCATCGCAGACCACACGTCTGTGCGCCTCCAACATGTAGTATCAACAACCGCTTACCTCCAGCATGGCCGTGCATCTGGGTTACTACCCAGAAAATGACATCGGTGAAAACCCTCTATAGTATCATCAGTTGTTTGGAATTGGTTTTAGTTTGTGGTGGTGGCAGATGTGCAACAAGTGAGTGCAGCTGCAAGGTTGAAGGTCTAAAGCCCGCTGCAACAAAAGACAGAAGCACAACTAACGTATTCCAGCATCTTAAACAGAGGCGTCCAGCCGAGTGGGAGACACTGCACTTTAAGGGCCTGTACTACGGGCTTCACCTAACCAAACATTGTAAGTCAGAGAGAAGCTATACTACGAAACAAGCTATCAACTCTCTAAGTTAAGCGAGGTAATTTTAGCCTGGTTACGTGACATTACAGCGTCAGACCAATCACAATCACTGAAAAACTGTAGAGCAACTTACGTCACGGTTGACAAATAATTCTTTAAAAAGAAGAAGACTTAAAAACAATAATTCAAAGCAAAAACAACAGTGTTGCTGCAGAAAAAGCATGAAAGAATGCAGAAATTGATGAGTGTTAATGCTTAAATTAGTGAGATTATGAACGGAGAATAAACAGACACTCTGATGAGTTTCACTTCGGGAAAAATCTAATTTTTTTGTGAAAAAATGTTATTTTTAGGCAATATCGCCCAGCCTTACACAAACATTTAGTAAGAACTAGATAATTAAGGCATCAATGATTAAAATATATTTTAACAAATCAGCACAATACAACAGCTAAGAGTTATGATTACTTGTCATTTGTTTCTTTAAAAAAAAAAACTAATAAAAAAACTGCATGGCAATTTTGCTCTTTTAGGCCATTTGAGGTGCAAAGTGTGTACGTTTGCTTCCTCACAGGATAAAGGTTGTGGGTTCAAGCCTTTTCTAGATAGTCATACCAAGGATTCCCCGATAGTGAATTTCCAATTATTATTTTTACTCATTCAAGCCATTGAGATGTGGAACTGCTTTAAGCCTAAAATGTAACTTTTTTTTTTCTTTGCACCAATATCTTGCATTAATGCATATTAGGTCCACAGTTATTCTGCTGCAGTACTGACAGAATTATCTTATCACTTTGCATTGGTCAGGAAATCAGTGAAGAAACGTGTAACTGTTAGATGTTACATGTTGCCCTGGCTACCTCACACTGATAGTCATCATCATCCAAGATGAAGAATGAATGATCTTTCTCGATTTTACTGGATATTACTTCATGTTTACTGGATGATTAAATGATTGCTAGCAGAGTAGTTTGACCTTTTAGCAATGGTGGGAGTTTTGATGCGTAATTAGGAAATCATACTGTGCACACTGATGATGTCGTCATTCACCAACACTTTTTTATGACCAGGTCTTGTACTGTGGAAACATTAAATGACTTTCAGGGACTTTAAGGTAACTTGTGTGACTTATTTAGAGCCGCTGAAGAGAGGGTATTAAAAAACAAATAATAACGAAGCACAGAATCAAAAATACTTTAATATTCCTAGGGGGACCTGGTATCTAAATGCTTTGATTTATACAATCACACAGTTCAAATCACATCATACAAGTAATTAATATTTTTCATGAAGTACAGTCAAACAGCGTCCTTCTTAATGATGTTTCCATAATTCTGAGATATATATTTTATAGCTTATTTTGCATTAAAATATTTGTTTTAGGAGTTGCTGCTTTCACTACTTCTCAGAAGAGCATGAAAAGAACAGTTAGATGATCACTGAGTGCATCCTAACCCAGGCCTTCCCCTAAACAAGCCACACTACAGAACTCACTCACACGTGCTGTCTCTTAGAGGAGAAGAAGCCAAAAGGGACACATATTGTGCAGTTGTTTGTAAATGTCCCATTGTGTATTTTTTCTTCCTCTTTTTTTGTTTTTGTTCCTTTGTGTATTTTTCAGTAATTTTGGATGTCTTTCTGAGTCATTTTGTGATTTTTTTTTGGTATGTATGTTGTTCTTTTGTTTATTTTTAGTCTTTATCTATTTCTGTTTTCTTTTTGTGTCCTTTTGTGTATTTTTTGTTGTTCTTTTGTGTATTTTTTGTTGTTCTTTTGTGTATTTTTTTTTGTTGTTCTTTTGTGTATTTCTCCATTTGTTTGTACATTTTTTTGTGTTCTTTCATATATTTTTGTTGTCCCATTGTGCATTTGTTTCTCTTTTTGTGTATGTTGTTGTCCTATTAAGTAGTTGTGTTGTTCTTTTGTGCATTTCTTTGTTAATTTGTGTTTCTGCAGTAATTTTGTGTGTGTGTATATATATATATATATATATATATATATATATATATATATATATATATATATATATATATATATATATATATATTATAAACCCAGAATTGTCTTTCTGGTCAGACTTTAATTTAATTAAAACTATTGAGATTTATATCGTATATCGTCATTTGGAGAAAAAATATTGAGAAATTAATTTTTATTGCCCAGCTCTACTAACATGAATTAATTATACGGATTAAACCCACCAATGCAATATGCACAACAGTAGCATTGCATTACATTTTAAGCACAACCAAAATAATTGACTGCTTCCACTGTTCCACCCTCACTCCCTCTCCCGTGTCCCCTTCCCCCTCACCAAGATGTAACAATATTTTGTTTCATAATACTAAATATGAAAAATATATGAATTTTTTTCAAATTCCTCACTTGAGTGACCCCTTTATGGGACACACTTACAAAGCAGTCCCTCCCTAATTGGTGATGCACAACATTTGTAATTTAAACACACATCCGATCCGTGCATCACTAACTAATCATTGAGCTTACACGATGTATAAGCAAACACGTCTATTAGGAATGTGCTGGTGCTTTGCCATAATCTTTAAAAAAATATTAGGATTTGTTTAACTTTTTTTTTTTTTTTCTCACGTAGGCTTGAAATAGTAGGCGTTTAATATAAGCCCTGATGAGATCATCATGGTAGATCATAGATGTATAAATGTAAACATGTATGCTTCTTTCACTGGCCGATTACTGAAGCAACTTTTGAAGATTAAATTCGTGCAATGACATAATAGTTAACCATAATAGAAGGTGCATTTACATTGAGTTTTTTCTTGTTTTATTAGCTTTTTCTAAGTAGTTTGTTAGCAGCAACGCCACACATTCACAGCTAACCACAATAGTTTACCTGCACAGAGATGAATCCATCATAGGCACTTTTGTGCTTGTTGACAGGCAGAAGCAGCGGGTTGTCCTCAACCAAAAAGTCCTCCATGACCTTTATTCTGACTGAAACACAGACAGCCTCCTAGCATATGAAGATCAATGGGTAGCGGAAGCTCTGTGTTTACGTTCTTACAGGCTTGGTACAATCCCCCCGAAAAGTCTGTCGTATGACACGGGTGTATACAGCGTGAACTAAGGCATAGGTTGACGCTAAACATGACAAAGAAAACTACAATCGGAGAGCAAAAGTCCGTCTCCGTCCCGCCATGAACACCAAACACTAAACGTCACGCAGCTGCATTCACTGACTAAAGAAAATAATCGGAATTGAGGAACTCGCATTTCAGGGATAAATGTGTTCGTTTACTTTAAACTGAAAATTTTCCTGAAAGGATTACATAAAAGCAATATGCTGTATGATTATTTATTATTATTATTATTATTATTATTATTATTATTATTATTATTATTATTATTATTATTATTATTATTATTATTTATCTATTTTACAAGTATGTCCTGGTCAATGCATGTATTTATTTATTTTAATTTTTATTTCCACATAGTTTATTTTGGCCATTTTTAAGGTGATAAAACATACATCACGCTGCTTAATAGTGATCCACGTCAGCATGAACATTAAGTTTCACGTGGTATCTTTTTTTTTAGAATTTTTTTTTTTTTAACATTCCTCTTTTTCTGTTTAAGGATGTTTATATATTATCGTAATTATTAATTACCATGTTAGCACTACTTTTCAGCATCAGGTTAAAACATCTAATTTTGTGGCAGCTTTATCAAACAATTGTTGTTTTCCATAACTTTGCATGAACAGGTCAATTTGCAAGAAAATCAAAAATTACCTTGAAATCTATTACAATCGTGCAACAAGTGCTTGGATTCACAACAATTTAATATATGGATTATCACATTTTTAAGATTTTCAGTGCAGAGAATAATCACCAGAGCATAAGTTTAGGTTTTTGCAACAAAAACAAAAATATAAAAAATAAATAGATGGTATTTTTCCTGTAGGAATCTTCTGAATTCATGAATCACAATCTGAAAGGGGAAAGTTTACTGCAGTGCAGAAAAAGACCCAACTGTGTTGTATGTCAATTAGGACATAAGCGTCCCTTTAATTAAATTTTAGAATTGTAGAAAAAATAGACAGCATATTTTATAAATATGTGATGCAATACAATACTGATTACTTGTGCCAACAAACGGATCACTTTACACATTTAAGATTTTTGGGTAAACACTGTGGGCCATTATCGGAGCGAAGGTATTGGCAAATGTGTATTGTGTTCCATAAATGGCGCCTCTGGATTGGATGTGTTCTTACTTGTAACTTTTGCAAGACTACTGCCACATAATAGTCACATACGATGCAAGTTATATATTTGTACGTAGAGATACCACCAGGGGACGGAAGCACAAGCACTGTTACTGTTTTAAACGGTACCTGTAGTGAATTTTAATTTCAAGTTCTATCAAAAGATCATAGATAATAGTAGGGGTCTTGACGGGTTATTTTCTTAAAGGGATCCTCCACTGTTTTTACAAATGTACCCTAAAACCTTTGAAATGTCCTTAAAATCGCTGCCAAACAAAACGCATTATTTTGCAGCATATTTGTTTTATTAACCTTTAAAAATGGGACTATTTTACCGTTTGATGTGAAAAAGTCGACGTAAACCTCTTTTGTTTACCGAAATTTGATAAACAAAATCCATGACCCCAAAAAATCTTCGACTGCAGGCGCAGGGGCGACAGTTCCAACTCTGCTGTTTTGTGGCATGAAGAAGAGAAGAAGAGTTCCGGGGTGCATGTAAATACAGGCAAATCGGTAATGGAGAAAACAATTAAAGGTGTTCATTTTCAGTTTTCCATTTTCTGTACCGAAGCAAAAGAGCTTGAATTTGAAAAACAAGGCGTTTTCTGTTTTTTCATTTTGGTTTTGGAAACAAATATCAAATAATGAGTGTTTTTTTTTAGTTTTTCATGATTTTGTTACATAATGAAAAACGAATGAATGAATAATACACGGATTTAGAGCTCTGTGTTTATTTTGTGACTCAAAGCAGTGGAAAAAGGCAGAGTTGACTGAGTTATCAACTTTGGTACAAATGGTACTGTGGAGATTTAGAAAATTGCTTTTATCTACAAATTCGATTAATCAATTAAATAGATTTTTAGCCCAGCCATAACCTGCTGTTTTAACAACTTGAACTGATGTTCTTTTTCTGTTGCAGTATTAGCAGTGGTTTACAGTGTGCTGTTTGTACAAATACCTCGATACAATATTACAGTACGGTACAATACGAGCAGTTAGGAGTTAAAGAACATGCTCAACATCCCAGTTTTGAGCAACCGGTGACCTTCGATTACAAGCCTGCTTCCTTAACCGTTACGCCACCACCACAATAACTAAGGTGGTATGATCCATTGTTGTAAAGAAACTGTGTCTGTGTAATACAATCTGTCTGTCCGTATTTTAATTTATCTGTATATTGAACAATCTATAAAACCATCTCTGTGCACTACACAACACAAGGCAAGACAAGGCAAGGCAAATTTATTTGTATAGCGCATTTCATACTCAAGGCAACTCAATGTGCTTTACATGATAAAACATTCAATGTGCTTTACATGATAAAACATTCAATTGTTTAAAATCAATAAGAACATTTAAAATCATCTGTAAAATCAATTAAAATCATCAGTAAAATCAATTAAAATCATCAGTAAAATCATCAACAAACACATGACATCAACAACATGACCAAAAATCTCTCTCTCAATCATATGCAGTAGAGAAAAAAAGTGCCTTTAATTTTGATTTCAAAATGTTCACATTAGATTCTGACTTCAGTTCTGCTGGCAGTTTGTTCCACTTCTTTGCAGCATAACAACTAAACGCAGCATCACCATGTTTACTGTGAGCTCTGGGCTCCACTATCTGACCTGTGTCCATAGATCTGAGAGACCTGTTGGGTTCATACCTGACAAACATGTCACTGATGTATTCTGGACCAAACCCATTCACAGATTTATACACCAGCAGCAGAACTTTAAAGTCTATTCTGAGGCTGACTGGGAGCCAGTGTAAAGACTTTAAAACTGGAGTAATGTGCTCTGACCTCTTTGTTCTGGTTAAGACCCGAGCTGCAGCGTTCTGAATAGGGATGTAACGATTAATCGTAAGGCAGTTAAAAATCGATTCATAGGTATCACGGTTGATATCGATTTTCTGACAAATGAATCGCAGTACTTTTTTTAACCAACAGAGGGCGCTATCCGGAAGTGTTGGCGGCGGGCGGAGTCTGCTAATACTTTCTTTCTGGCTGCCTTCCACTCTTTAATATGTTAATAAATGATTCATTACCCCTTAAGCACCGAAAGAATATCTGTAATGTTACTTGAAAATCTGTAAAAGTCACGTTTTTCTCTTAGCTCTGTCTGCTAGCGTAGCTTCTCTTCTTCACTGCTAGAATATCTGCATGCCAACCGACCACTGTGTTACCAGCGCCCTCTGCTGGTCCAAACAAATATGACGTAAATCAGTGCAATGACGGTTTTTTTTTTCTTTTAAAGTCTAATTGTTAAGGCACAAAATACATTTTCAGTTGCACTTTTAAAAGAAAAAGAACTATTATGCAGTTTTGCATTGTTTATTATAGAACCAGAATTTAAATTAATAGTTAAATTCTGTATTATTCCTTTATTTATTTAATTCAAGATTTATTTTTAGTTAAATTGCATTGTTTTGAATAGTTTATCAAGGAATTCTTTTGACAATGAAAAATAAAAGGAAAATAATACAGTGTTTTCTAAAATTTGTCTACAGTCCCATTTTGTAAATGAAAAAATCGTGAGAGAATCGTATCGTGAACCCAGTATCGTGAATCGAATCGTATCGGGAGTTGAGTGAATCGTTACATCCCTACTTTTGAACCAGCTGTAGATGTTTGATGCTCTTTTGGGGGATTCCTGTCAGAAGACCATTACAATAGTCCAGTCTGCTGGAGATAAAAGCATGGACCAGTTTCTCCTGATCTTTCTGAGCCATTAAACCTTTCACTCTGGAGATGTTCTTTAGGTGGTAGAAGCTGTTTTTGTGATAGATTTGATCTGACTGCTGAATGTAAGATCTAAGTCAATCAGAACACTAAGGTTTTTGACTTGGTCTTTAGCTTTTAAAGATCGAGACTCAAGATAATTGCTGATAGCAGTCGTCTTTTCCTTGTTACCAAAGACAATCACCTCCATCTTGTCATGGTTTAGTTGAAGGAAGTTTTCACTCATCCAGCAGTTTACTTTTTCTAAACAGTCACACAACACCTCAATGGGACCATAGTCATCTGGGTTCAGTGATAGATATAGTTGTGTGTCATCTGCGTAGCTCTGATAATCAACCTTACAGTTCTGTAAAATTTGTCCCAAAGGAAGCATATAAAGGGTAAACAGAAGGGGTCCAAGAACAGAGCCCTGAGGAACCCCACAGGACATTGGTAATCTGTCAGATTCAAAGTTTCCAATGCTTACAAAATAGCTTCGCTCCTCCAAGTATCACTTAAACCATTGTATTACTTTTCCATTTAGTCCAACCCACGTTTGCAATCTGTGCAACAAAATTGTATGATCTACAGTGTCAAATGCAGCACTTAGATCCAATAGAATGAGAACAGATACTTTTCCTGAATCAGTGTTCAACCTTATGTCATTGATCACTTTGATAAGAGCAGTTTCAGTGCTGTGATGAGAACAAAAACCTGACTGAAATTTATCAAATATTTTGTTGAATGTTAAGAATTGACTCAGTTGGTTGAAGACCACCTTCTCAATGATCTTGGCTATGAATGGAAGGTTCTGATTGGTCTATAGTTAGCCAGTATAGAGGCATCCAGTGTTCTCTTTTTTAACAGAGGTTTCACAGCAGCTCCTTTAAGGGATTTTGGTACGGTGCCTGATTGGAATGAGCAGTTAATTATCTGACACAAATCAGTAACAAGTGACTTTACAACAGTTTTAAACAAGTTTGAGGGTATTGTGTCAAGGCAACACTTTGATGGATTCAGCTGCTGAACAGTCTCCTCTATTGTTTTTGGGTTCACTGTATTAAACTCTAACATTGTAGTTGACTCCTCCCTCAGTGGTTGAAGCTGTTCAAGCTTTTTGTGATTTTGCTGGTTTGTTCTGATGTTTGACCTTATTGATTGTATTTTTTCATTGAAATATACAGCAAATTCATTGCATTTCCAGCTGACAGTAATTCAGGGGCTATCTGATCTGGGGGGGTTGTGAGCTTTTCAATTACAGAAAACAACGTGCGAGAGTTGTTGACATTTTTGGCAATAATTTCAGAAAATTATTGCTGCCTTGCTTTGAACAAGCCATCATTGAATTTTGTATAGTTCTAGATGAATTTGGAGTTTTGTTGATCTCCATTTACGCTCAGCTCTTCTACAGTCAGATTTCAAATTCTGCATTATCTCAGTCCTCCTCCAAGGTGTTTTCTGTGTGTTTAGTTTTCTCTTAATTTTGATTGGAGCCACCACATCTATGACATTACAGACTTTTGTATTAAACTCATCCAGAAGATCATCAACTGTCTCAGCACTCAATGTTGGTGTCATTGCTATGGCTTCCATAAACTGTGCAATTGTGTTGTCATTTATGTACCTTTTCTTTAAACACACAGAAGTAGGGGGGACAGATGTTACAGTCTCTAGGTCAAAAAAGACACAGAAATTATCAGATAGAGCTAAGTCTCTTACATCAACAGCAGAGATATCAACACCTTTAGAGATAACCAGATCCAAAGTGTGACCTTGAGTGTGTGTCAGACCAGTCACATGTTGCGTAAGACCAAAAGTATCCATTAAAGCATACAGTTCTTTGGCAGTATTGTCCATGTTATTGTCTACATGAATATTTAAGTCACCTGTTATTATTAAAAAGTTGTATTTAGTGCATACAACTGACAGCAGTTCAGCAAACACATCCATGAATACAATCCATGTATCTGTACTTTGATCCATATGTGTGTTTTTCAATCCATGTGTAAAATTACGATTTGAAAAAAAAAAAAAGGTTGTTTGTGCGTAATCCGTTCCGTGTGTCTGTATTTACATACGTATACGTTTGTAATCAAACAGGGCCACTCTATTGGCTGTCTCTTTACGCTTGACTTTTGGCAAGCAAGATCTGTACATTTTTAAAATTTGTAACTTGCACAATACCGTTAGAAACCACCGCTGATATCAAATGATAGGCCCACCAATTAAAAATGTATTACTTACCAATGATCATTTTGATATATCACATGTATCGTCAAATGTTTGTAGTATAAAAGAAAACAAATTAATAAAGCCAACAATTTTTTGCGCTGTGCTGCCGTCAGCCTGTGGAATCAGCTTTAGCTTTTTCTGTATTGTGATGTCATAGAAGGGTCTGTACTTCGGCTGCCTGTTTCTGTCACGCAATTACTTCACATTCCACTAAATATGGAAATGAGGGAAGCATGGCTTCATTTATGACTCAGATTTTGATGTTGAATCTGGGGAACTCCGGACTACTCCCAGTTACATCTTTAGTAGTTTTTTTTTCACTGTTTCCAAAAAATGCGTGTTTTGCCTCCAATGGGCCCAATTGGAATTCTGCTGCCATCTATCTTTTTCAAGTTGTCCTATTAGGGTTGTGAGGGCAGCATCCTAAGAAAGGAAACCCAGACTTCCCTCTTCCCAGGCCACATTGTTAGCTCTTCTCGGGGATCCCAAAATGTTCCCAGGTCAGCCGGGAGACATAGTCTCTCCAGCGTGTCCTGAGTATTCCTCGGGCTCTCCTTCCGGTGGGACTTGATCTAAACATCTCACCAGGGAAGCGTGCGGGAAGCATCCCAAGCCACCTCATCTGGCTCTTCTCAATGTGGGGTAGCAGCAGCCCTACTTAGAGCCCCTCCCGGATAACTGAGCTTCTCACCCTATCTCTAAGGGTGAGCCCAGCTACCCTACAGAGGAAATTCATTTTGGCCGCTTGTACCCGCAATCCTGTTCTTTTGGTCATGACCCAAAGCTCATGACCATAAGTGAGGGTATAGAACAAAGATCGACCGGTGTAATTACCATTTTATGAGTGTATCCAATCGTGGGTCCTAATTGCGCAATGCTATTTCCGGGTTGCTTGACGGGGTGGAGCTCAAATGGTTTCTGACCGCAACACTGCAACACTGGAACACCACAAACACTGTTTGATTGTATACCGTGTGAAGTGTGGAGGTTTATTGGTGAACTGATTGCACTAATTGACACATTGGACTCAACTAAGTATAAAATAAAAAGAAAAAAGTATACATCAAGAAGTTGTACGTCACTTATCTCAAGTGACAGTGAAAGGTGTACATGGTGGGCACCTCAGCACCTCAGCCCTTTAATAACCCATCAAGGTACCAAGTAGTGGACTTGGCTATTACAACTAGTAAATCGAGAGCTTTGCCTTTTGGCTCAGCTCTTTTTACACCACGACCAGACGCTGCACCAATTTACTTGTCAATCTCCCACGCCATCTTTCCTTCACTTGTGAACTCCTCCACTTGGGGCAGGATCTGAGGGTCACAGCCAGATGGAGCCAACAGGACCACATCATCGGCAAAAACTAGCAATATTGTGTTTTGTATTGTATCGTGAAGTGCATCATCTCACCCCACTTGTATAAGGTTGATGAGATTCAAAAAGTTTGAGTTTGGTTCGAAAAAGCCATGTCTGTTTGGTTGATTTTAGGAAAACAAAGCTGATGTAGATCCTTACTCTCAGTGTAAAGAATCATGTGTGAAAAGTTTTAGTTTTTCCAATTCTGTGGATAAAAAAAGTCACTGAAAAGTTTGTATTAATGCAACCTCACTTGTACTGTGAGAAAAATTTTAATCTTGAGGTTAATGAAGACAAAATAATAATTCTCATCAGACATGAGATTATTTAGGTTTCTTAAAACTGTGATTTGATGACTTTGTAAAGGTGCTGTTAATGCTGAACAGTCACTTCATGGCTTTGCTTTTTTTTTTGCTTTTTTTTTTTTAAATCTATCAACAGCTTCTTTTTTTTATCTCATGTGCATTTAATTGACCCAAAACGTGGCAAATGGTACTTTGGAGATTTAGTAGCATTCTTATTCTAATCCAATCAAAGTGATTCACCACAGGACTCTCTAACAATGCACACCCATCCTTCACGTTCCCTTATGCCCATACTCTTCCGTGAAGCGGAGAATGGGAATGTGTGATTATACTGTATGGAGCTGGTGAGGGGAGTGTGTCAGAACGCCTGTGCCACACAATATGCTTAGAGAGATTGATGTTTTTGTCATCCACCTGCTTCAAAGCTGTAAAGGAGCAGGCTGATGCAAATAGAGAAACCTAGCCGAGCACGGCTGATAAACAAAAGAAGGAGAACCTCACCGCTCTTCCTTTGCACATCTGTTTTGGAGGAATATCTGAGGTTTCTGTTGGGGGGCACACTGGGCTTATACCAACACTCAGTCGTGCGCCTGGAAGTGGGTAAGTGTTGGGAACCTTTTTTTCCTCTTTGGGAAATTGGAATATTTTATATTTGAGGGATTTTTTGGTTAAATATGATGGATCGGTGCAGAGAAGCAGATGAAGGCAGCACCACTTCTCTTCCTCTCAGTCTTTCTCTACCACGGAGAGGAAAATTAGCAAGGCATTCTGCCCTGCCAGCTTTTAAAAAGATGACATTCCTGTTGCAAAAGGGCGTCTTGTAGCATTAGAAGATAGCAGAGGGACAAATGGGTGGTGAGCGCTCCTGTGGTCTTCCGTCTCTTCACTCTGACCGCTCAGCCTGCTGCTGCCTCCGTCTGGGAGCGGAATGATCTATGGTGCTTTGTTTATCGCTGGCCATGGTCACTTCTCTGGAACGCAATTGGCTGGAACTACACCGTGTGGGTCCTGCACCCTTAGCACCCCCCCCCTCTCTCTCTCTCTCTCTCTCCTGCTCCTATTCTCCTCACTCTTTGAAGCGAGACATGAGCAGAGTGCCATGTCCGACATTGTTTTAAGTCTTTCTTCTTCCTTTTTTTTTCTTTCTTGAATGATAATGGAATCTTTGCTTCTCAAATTTTGATTATTAGACATTTAAGCATTGTTTTAATGCCGTTTTCTTTATTTTGATACTCCTTCAGTCACTGATTTTTAAAAGATTCTTATACTATTATTTTATAACATATTTTACTCTTTTTAAGAATGCTGGTTTCAATACAATGAGATGAACATATGCTATTAAAGTTTAAAAAACTATATAAAAAAAACCTAACAAACAAATTAATTTCAACAGTTCATTTGTAAAGCACATTTATTGCAAACCTAAACTCATGTTTACCATAGCCCTGTACCATTTTTTTTAATAGGATCCATTGTGACCACAGTATAAATTGGGCTGATTTTTTTTGCTCCATAAGTACATTTAGGAGTGTTTGCATTTCTAGGTGTTTCTGTGTGTGTTTTTTCAGATAAGTGGTAGCACTGCACGGTGTATGAAGTCAGTCTGTGGATTACAGGCCTAAAAGACAGACATTTATCCAGAATGCTGTCTGGCATGAGTTGATGGGATTACAAGTGGCAGTGTATATATATGCATACTTTTTTACTATACAACCATATTGAACTGTATAGAAGGCAAAAAAACAAAGACTAAACTACTATAATATTTTCTATATTCTTTTTGTGTATTGGACCACTCAAGGCAGAAATTTTTTTCAAATGGTAGTAAGAACAAAAATCCAAATAACTTGAACATTACACAGTATATGTGTTTTAACCCTGTAATCATTGTTAACCATCTTGGAAAATCATTACATATAAATTGTGGACCTTATCTAGTGTGTGTTTAGTTATAATTCTGTTGAGTCATTGTACAGTAACAAAATGTGTTACATTTAGTCAAATGTGTCTTTAAAATACAGCTAGCACACTTTAAAGTATTGTTCTAAAACAGTGAGCTGAATACCAAATATAAACATGTGACTTAAAATAACATATAACAAATTAATAAAACCTTTTGATTATGAAGGAAAAAATAGGTATTAATAATGCTTAAAACCCCCAACACATTCAATTGTACAAAATGAAATAAATACATATTAAGCAATATTGCCAAATTTGTTGTTTATTATTCTTTTATGCTTTGCATTATACTTTTCTCATCTGACAGTCAAATGATAGTTATTTTCCTTTATTTTATTTTATTATTTGTCTGTCTAACCCTAAACATGAAGATATGAACTGATTTGTGTGTTACATCCTTTTGAACAAAAAAACATCAATGGACCTCTTGCTCTGACTCATTGTCATGTCAAAAACTAAAAACACAAAAATGAATTTGGTAGAAGTGGCTCAAACATCACATAGAACAAACAGGAGACACGTCCTTTTTTATGGTGTGAAGTAGTTTCTGCAGAGGCCGATTCAATCATTGAGTTCACAGGTGTGTGTGTGTGTGTGTGTGTGTGTGTGTGTGTGTGTGTGTGTGTGTGTGTGTGTGTGTGTGTGTGTATGTGTTTGTGTATGTGTGCGTGTGTGAGTGTGGTGTGTATGTGTGTGTGTGTGTGCGTGTGTGAGTGTGGTGTGTATGTGTGTGTGGTGTGTGTGTATGTGTAATGTGTATGTGTGTGCATGTGTATGTCTGTGTGTGTGGTGTGTGCGTACGTTTTTGTGTGTGTGTGTGTGTGCATGTGTGTATGTGTGTATGTGTATGTGTGCGTGTGTGAGTGTGGTGTGTATGTGTGTGTGGTGTGTGTGTATGTGTAATGTGTATGTGTGTGCATGTGTATGTCTGTGTGTGTGGTGTGTGTGTGTACGTTTTTGTGTGTGTGTGTGTGTGCGTGCGTGTATATGTGTATGTGTGCGTGTGTGAGTGTGGTGTGTATGTGTGTGTGTGTGTGCGTGTGCGAGTGTGAGTGTGGTGTGTATGTGTGTGTGTGCGTGTGTGTGTATGTGTGTGTGTGGTGTGTATGTGTGTGTGTGTTTGTGTGTGTGTGTGTGTGTATGTGTGTGTGTGTGTTTCTATTCAACACTCACTGAACTCATCCTTTCCTGACACTTTGAACAAATCAGAAACATAAAAACCATTTGGATCATCTTCTGACCCGAGCCAGATGAACATCTTAAACGGAGAAGAACGCAGATGCAATGCAAGTCCACTCGAGCTGATTAGTGTGTGAAGTGTGGTTGTTAGGCATACTGTGAAGTGTGCTCGTTATATAGCCAGCCCTGATGCTTGATTACTGGAGGCGCTCATGTTACCCACGGCTGTGTGCAAAGACGCTGCTGCTGGGATCTGATGTGTCCGCTGACTAATAGGAGAAAAATATACACACATCCTGTTTTGGAAACAAAAGATTTAAAGGAAAGGCAGAACCAGTGAATTGCATTCAGACAGTTCTGTCTTTGATAGTTCAAATTAATCACTATCTCAGATATGCTTAATAAAAATAAATAAATAAAATAAAATCCCCTGAAATTGTCTTCCAAAATCTATAATTTAACTTTCTATTTTTGCTCACAGATTATTGCTTTTTTTTTTTCTCACCCTCTTTTGTACTCGGCAAAGCTTAAGTAGTGCCAATTAAATATGTTGTTCCATATGCTGTATTATTGGACATGCTCCTTTGTAATGCATGAATCCCTTGGTAATTGTGTGACTGAACCTATTGCTGGTTTGAAATACAATGTGATTTATTTGTGTGTGTGTGTGTGTGTGTGTGTGTGTGTGTGTGTGTGTGTGTGTGTGTGTGTGTGTGTGTGTGTGTGTGTGTGTGTGTGTGTGTGTGTGTGTGAGGGGTGTAATAGCATGCTGTGATTCTCCATCTGGTCTATGCAGCGTTGGAATGGACCGTCCCTTTTTTTTACCCAAGCAGGTCTGAAATAAAGCTTCAGTGAAGGATCAATTCTTTTATTACTGAAGTCAGTCTCAGTAGTGCAGGCTATTATAATTATACATTCTAAATTTATCCCCCCCCCCCCCCCCCCCCACACACACACACACACACCACCCCACCCCAAAAATTCTTTATTACCACCTCTTCCACTGAGACTTGCATTTAAAAGACATGTTGGGCAGAATAGAGATTTCACAAAGTGACAAGGGGATAAATAAGCCCATAAACTCTAGGCTTTTACATTTTAAATGGGCAGACGGGAATGAAAAAAGGATTTTTGAATATCATTACCAGCTTTGCAGGGAGCAATTGAAATTATAAGCATAAGGAAAGTACCTGATTATTGTCCCTGCTCCAAAGCTTTGATACCTGCTCAACAAAGTATATGTGAGTGTGCTTCTGTTCCAAGATGCAGATATGTGCGGCAGCAGGATTTTCAGTCAGATTTGACACAAAGCTGAGGATGTGATGATGTGTTTGGCACTTTTCTAGTTTCTACCCCCTCCTCTGTCAGGAGGTTGTCTGCTGATGACACGTTTTATGATGCACTTGTGTGTATCTGTGTGTGTGGATTGTGGCGTTATCTTTTATTACTATGCAAAGTCCTCTGAGAAGACCTGCATCGGCTTCGGGTGGCGTTCATCCCCAAGTGTTAAGACTAAATAACATATGTTTGAATGTATCAATCATTTGCATTGTTCTTGTGGAGGTTATGAAGAATACAAAGCAACACGTGCTTTCATCCTGAAGTAACTGAACCTGCGGGAGCCACAAACAGTATCTGTATCAGATTTAAAGCCTGAAGCCTGCGTGCCGGAGCCTTATTGAACAAATTTGCAGCACTGAAACAGTTGAGGACAATAATGATCTGGACCCACTGGGGTCCAGTGCATGGCGCCCACAGGCTATCTGCTCGATCCTCAATCAATAGCTTTTTATTAAAATTGTTTGCAAGGCAACACAAATCCATATTGTTTTGCCTCGTACATGTGAAATATGACGGGAATATTTATATATTTTTTTCCAGATGAATGCAAAAAATGATTGGTTGATATGCATGAGAAAAAACTGAGGGGGCAGCGATTTGGCATTATTGGAAAAACCATTTCAACATTGATTTTAATAAAAGATGCATTTGTGATTCTCCTATTTTCTCTTCCCTCATCTGGACTGAATTAGTTTGCATATTATCCCTGGTATTAAGGCAAAATTAATAGCACAAGTAATTATAATACTTGTGTTTAATGATATGCTGCAAGGGTATATATTGATTCTGCTCGGGGAACGGGACTTACAGCTCTGCCTGACAACAGGCGTGTCACAGCACACTTCTCTGTGTGTGTGTGTGTGTGTGTGTGTGGATCACATTCAGCAGTCATTTACATTGTGCTCTAACAGTGATTAGGCTGTTGTTTTTCTACTCATAAGGGTTTTCTCACCCAACCACCTCTGACACCAGGGTCTCCAGGTTATAAGTGAGTGCTATTCTTTTAAATCTTCATGCTCGATGACAAGCAACAATTTCTTTGTTCACACATTAATTTTTGCCTTCCTGTGTATGCAATTTGATCACTATAAAACTCTTTATTGCTGTCCTATATATGTGCTGGGTAATATCTAAATTACTTGCAATGCATAAAGCTTGTAAAACACGTCTTTTCATTTACACTCACTCTAGTACCGGATGTATAATATCTTCATTTTCTGTTTTTACGCTGCCTTCTGTGATAGGTCTCTCCTTAACAAATTATATGAATTCATTTTTTTTTTTAGTTCAGCAAATTAGTCCCAAAAAAAACAGGTGGGAGAAGACACTGTGTGTTGAAATGTGGCAGAGAATGAGCTCATCCCAGAAAATAGTTTAAAGACAACATCAAAACACACGCCGGTGGTGATTCACAGTCAGACTGTAAAATATGGAGAATCCAAATGGTGATGTGTACCGTGTGCTTTTCAGGATGGTTTGATACACATTTATTTTTTTTTTTTACTGTTTGTAACTGTTTTTTTTGCCATCCTGACGACATCATAATTTACTTCTACTGGGAGTAAATTAAGCAAAGATGAGATCTTGATGTACATAAACAGAAAATAAATGTTTACAAGTAATGCAGTTGCTTGTTCTCCTTCACTTCAGTGACTTGTCACTGTTCTTCAGTGGGAGATGCAGCAGCAGTGAGAGGACAGTAGACTGCAGTAGCAAATACTGGCCAAAAGAGGGCAACATGATGTCAGAATTCTTAACCCCCCACCTCCCCCCCACCCCATCCACATTCATCATCACCTTTAACACCTTTCAAACCACTACTGATAATACTTCTAGCACTATTTAAAACCTCATTCCTGGTTAAATATCTAAGTAACCATAGTTTTAACCACTTCCTTCAGTCTGTAGCTTCTCCTTCCAAAGCTCGTAAACAAAACCACACATCTGATCACATAAGAGTGAATTACATCTTTCAGTGGTAAGGTGTAATCACAATGTGCATGGATGATGTATTTCCATACCACTCTGAATTACTAA